>NC_092868.1:58925608-58947532 GCF_032062135.1 Pyxicephalus adspersus
GGCTTCTTTCGCTTTGCTTTACAGACAGGAGAAAACACGATGCTGGCAGAGCAGAGAGACACGCTGCAGCCAGAGACACACGCAGGATCGGGTATCGGGTGAGTATAATATTTTAATTATTTTTTTTAACACATTTGTCGTATAGGACGCACTAACTTTTCCCCCCCAGTTTTGGGGAAGAAAAAGTGCGTCTTATATGGCAAAAAATACGGTAAATACAGAGGGAGCACTGCAAGGTGCAAGCCACTCATAAGCCTCATGAATAGAAAGGCTAGATTGGACTTTGCTAAAAAAAAAAAAAACATCTTAAAAAGCCGGCACAGTTCAGGAAAAACATGCTTTGGACAGATGAGATCAACCTTTACCAGAATAATGGCAAGAAAAAAGTATGGAGAAGGCGAAGAACAGCTCATTCTGCAAAGCATAGCACATGATCTGTAAAACATGGCGGAGGCAGTGTGATGGCTTGGGCGTGCATGGCTGCCATGGCACTGGGACACTAGTGTTTATCCATGATGTGACACAGAAGCAGCCAAATGAATTCTGAGGTGTTCAGAGACATACTGTCTGCTCAAATCCAGCTAAATGCAGTGACATTGAGTGGGAGGCGTTTCATAATACAGATGGACAATGACACAAAACATAGAGCCAAAGCAACCCAGGAGTTTATTAAAGCAAAGAAGTGGAATATTCTGGAATGGCCAAGTCACCTGATCTGATCCCAATTGAGCATTTCACTTGTTGAAGACTAAACTTCAGACAGAAAGGCCACAAACACACAGCAACTGAAAGCCGCTGCAGTAAAGGCCTGGCAGAGCATTAAAAAGGAGGAACCCCGGCATCTGGTGATGTCCATGAGTTCAAGACTACAGGCTGTCATTGCCAGCAAAGGGTTTTCAACCAAGTATTAGAAATGAACATTTTATTTTCAGCTTTTTAATTTGTCCAACTACTTCTGAGCCCCTAAAATGAAGTGATTGTGTAATAAAAGGATTTAGTTCCTCACATTTTTATGCAAACTTTTTGTTCAACCCACTGAATTAAAGCTGAAAGTCTGCAGGTAAACTGCATCGGAGTTGTTTCATTTAAAATGAATTGTGGTAATGTACAGAACCAAAATTAGAAAAAAGTTGTCTCTGTCCAAATATTTATGGACCTAACTGTAGACAGAAGAAGGTCGAAGATGGAGGCACCCAGCACTTCCTCCGTGCTGGGATGAAGAAGAATTCCAGGACAGAGTCAGACTCGATCATGAGAAGGTCCAGTGCAATCACGGGATCTGCGGTTTTGCAGAATTAAAGGTAAGTGTGATTTTTTTTTTTTAGGTTACCTATTTTTAGGTTTAATTCCACTTTAACTGATGCTTTGGGAATCCAGTGGTTGCCAGTTTCCTGACCAAATATGTTTCCATTTGGTCAGAATTTAGTTGGGTTTATTCTTGCTGCCAGCAAAGATCACATGACCAAATGCTGCCGCATGTCTTTACTGGGTCCAAGAGCAGAATTGCATGTAGTGAAGGTAAAGCTACATTCAACATAAAGTAGTGAGAATGGCAGCTAATGATTCTTACTTAACTATATTTCTACACCTGAAAAATGAAATCAGTAACATCAAACCATATTCTTATCTGGTATGGAAATTTTGTGACTCTTCTACCTTCTGATCCATGTGATTTTATTGATTTTGGCTAGCATCCCTTATTATTCTCTACGTTGTTTATAGAGCTTGTGTCACTTCATCCATTTAGGGCAAAATGATTGGGTAGTGCAAGCATCAACCACCAACTAAAGTATATTCAATGATCCAGAACTTCCCCCACCCTCCCCACCAAACAGTGCCCTCCCAACCAAAAACATAGTAAATAGCAAGGGTGACCACAAACACCGAGGCTTTATGCTGTATTTATTTACAACTCCGTGCATATGATGTTATGCTAAGCCAGTCCTCCCATCCTTCAAAGAACAGAACTATGCGGTGTGTACAGTGTCTGTTTGCTCTTTTTACACTGGAAAGGATCACAAAAGATCATTTCCAGTGACAGTAATCTGACATCTATCTAAAGTCTGTACTTAGCTTTAGGTAGGTGCACATTCTGCCTGCACAGAATGCATTGCACTTCAAGGCAAATATAAGGAAAGACTTACGTTGGATGTTAATGGTGACCGTTGTGTCTTTTCCTGCTGGAATCGCTTTATTAGTGGCACGACATGTGATGGTCTGACCGTTCTCTATGTCTGAGGGAGACACGAAGAGCGTACTTATGATACTTTCCCTTTTTCCATCTCGTAGTTGTGTCTGTAAAACAAAGAAAACACCTTTACCAATTTATAGAGAAAAGCCACTGATCTGACTTCATCAATGTAAAGAAACTTCTCTCCCCTTCTCTCTCTCTCTCTCGCTCTCTCTCCCCTCTCTCTCTATTTCTCTCCCTCTCTTTCTCTCTCTCTCCCTCTCTCTCTCTCTCTCTCTCTCTCTGTTTCTCTCCCTCTGTCTTTATTTCTCTCTTGTTGTCTATTTCTTTCTCTCTCTCTATTTCTATATCTCTCTCTCTCCCTCCTGCTCTCTCTCTCTGTCTCTGATCTTTCTTCTCTCTCTCTCTTCTCTCTTTCTCTCTCTCTCTCTCTTTTCTCCCTCCCTCCCTCCCTCCTTCTCTCCCTCTCTCTCTCTCTTTCCCCTCTCTCTATTTCTCTCCCTCTCTTTCTCTCTATTTCTCTCCCTCTCTCTCTCTCTCTCTCTCTCCGCCTCTCTCTTTCTCTCTTTTCTCCCTCCCTCCCTCCTTCTCTCCTTCTCTCTCTCTCTCTCCCCTCTCTCTATTTCTCTCCCTCTCTTTCTTTCTCTCTCTCTCTCTCTATTTCTCTCCCTCTCTCTCTCTCTCTCTGCCTCTCTCTCGCTCTCTTTTTCTCTCCCTCTCTCTCTTTCTCCCCCTCTCCCCTCTCTCACTATTTCTCTCCCTCTCTTTCTCTCTCTCTCTATTTCTCTCTCTCCCTCCTGCTTTTTCTCTTCTCTCTCTCTCTCTCTCGCACTCTCTCTCTATTTCTCTCTCCCTCTCTCTCACACTCTCTCACTATCTCACCTTTTCTCTGATATCATGAATGCAATAATCAGCAGCAGTTGTAACCAGTAAGGGAATGCAAACAGTACAAAAATATGACTGATAATAAGTGTACAATGGAATTTAAATACATCTTTATTAGTTATTCTTGTACATATTCAGTAATGTTTTAGGTGCCAGCATTGCCCAACCCTTTATTGCTGTTTACCCAGATCTGGAATGTATCCGCTTCCTCCTGAGGAGCGCAATATTTCCAGCAAATTATCTTAAAACCTCTTTTGGAAGCCACGTTGCTACTTCACCGGAAGGAAGCTGTTTATTTCCATCAACTGTTACTCCGAGGTCGCCATGGAGATGGGATAGCAAAGGCTATTGAGATGTTATTCCAGTGATTAAAAATAACAAATGAAAGATAGAGGAATTTTATGGCCTAATAAAGTAATTTATGTGCCTTATTTCTAGCCCATGTTTCCAAAATGAGATCCGCAGCAAGACGCAAGCACACGTGCCAGAAAATGACATCTATATTCTTCATCTTATCAGAGGTACTTAATTAGAAACTGATATCATAAACCATTGTTCTTGCAGACAATAAAACACACACATTTATATGAGACATAGTCACGTTCATAGCTGTGTAATTCATTATCTGAAGCATCTATGCTCTTTTTGTTTGCTGGTTGTCACTTTGTAGTGGAAAAATAACCTTCGATTTCCAACACGGGTATTTTCACTCCGTGTTTTTCTATTTTTCATTTTTTAGCTTTCAGTGTTTCATGTTTTTTGATTTATTTCCTTTACTCACTTATAGTGAACATATTTCTGCTTTTACAAAAAGTAGTGTCCCAACGTCAAGGTTGACACCCAACTCCCAGACCTTTATGAATTTACTGGGCATCCTAATTATAAACTATGACCATTATATGCATTTCAGGCCCCCTTTTGGCTATAACCTTTAATGTCCTAGAAAGGTTTCCCACAAGATTTTGGAGTAGGGTGATGTATACCCCAATGTTCTCCCCAGCGCCTTTTAGCCAGGAACACCACCCGGCACTATTTCTTAACCACCTGGCTGTTTTTGGTTGGCTACTGTAATGTTGGGTCACAATACAGGGGGCTGCCACCCACCTACAACTTCCTCCCACCCAGGTTTAAAAAATTCTGGTGAGAACACTGATACCCAATCAGCTAAAAGAACATTTGTGAGGTCAGGTGACTGATGATGGATTGGGGGACCTGGCTTGAAATGATCCAATAAGCCTCATTTAACAAAGCTCTTCAAGACTGATGGACTACTGTGGGAAAGCCTGGGTGATCCAATACACTAGGAATGGTTCTCGTTCAGAATTTAAAACATTTGCCAAATAATAGGCATCGTATTTATAAACCATGACCAATTATATGCATTTCAGCCCCATTTTTGGCTATAAAAACCTTTCTCTATCCTAGGAAGGTTTCCCATAAGATTTTGGAGTAGGATGATGTATACCCCAATGTTCTCCCCAGCCCCTTTTAGCCAGGCACACCACCCGGCACTATTTCTTAACCACCTGGCTGTTTTTGGTTGGCTACTATAAAGTTGGGTCACAATACATGGAGATGCTACCCACCTACAGCTTCTTTCCACCCAATCAGCTAAAAGACTATTTGTGAGGTCAGGTGACTGATGATGGATTGGAGGACCTGGCTTGGAATGCTCCAATGAGCCTCATTTAACAAAGCTCTTCAAGACTGATGGACTACTGTGGGAAAGCCTGGGTGATCCAACACACATGGAATGGATCTCCTCCAGGATTTATTACATTTGCCAAATAATGCTTTTTTAAGAAATCCATTTAATATTTGCTGGATCACCCAGGTTCTCCCATGATAGTCTATCTTCTTCAGCCTTGGAAAGCCGTAATAAATCAGGCTCACTTTATCCACAGCTTTGGGATGAATTTGAACATTGATTGTTAACCAGATCTTCTCATCCAACATCAGTAACTGACTTCAGTGGGGTTGAAGTAAGGGTTATATGTGGGTCACTCCAAACTGAACTGGTCAATCCTTGTCTTTATGGAGCTGGCTTTGTACACTGAAAACCACAAACCGTTGTCATCAGACTGGAAGCACATCATCCTCAAATCTCTTTATATGCTGAAGCATTACCAGAAGCTTCCACTGGGAACACCTGGAGACAGTTATTAGGTGGGTTGCTCACATTTTGGAAATAAAGTGTAGTGCACACTGTAATGTTATGATGAATCTATTATGAATGCTGCAGCCAGACTTATCCATCTTTCCCACCACTCCTCTTCTGCTGCTTCCAATTGTAGTTCTCTTCATTGGCTTCCATTTCATCTTAGAGACAAATTGAAGCTCCTGTGCTTTGCCTTCAAATCCCTCCACAGTTCTTGCCCCACTTACTTTTCTAGATCTGCCCCGACTCTCTGGAATGGTCTCCTCGTCCTATTCGGCTTGCTCCTACTTTCTGCTCATTTAAAAGATCCCTCAAAACCCAACGCTTCACCCTCACCTACCCGTCTTCTTCTGTCTCCTAAAACCTTACTACTTCCCACCATTCCATATCCCCCTCCTATTGTGTGATACGTCCCCCAACTCTTAGATTGTAAACTCTTTTGAGCAGGGTCCTCTCCTCCTCCTGTATCTGTCTGTATCTGTTTGTCATTTGCATTCCCTATTTAATTGTACATCGCTGCGTAATATGTTGGCGCTATATAAATGCTGTTTAACCACCTTGCCGGTATGCCCGTACGAAGGTCGGGCAAAAAAAAATGGCTAGGATGGTTAACCCCGTAATTTTGTCACATCCTTACCTCCATGGTCCCGCTGTGCACATCCAGCGGGACCATGGAGGTAAGGATTCCAGCGTCGTTTTCCTATTCCAGCGTCGTCCTCCGTCCATCGTCGTCCGTCGATCTCCCTCTCCAGCGTCGGGTGCCAGCGGGACCGGTAAGATGCCGGCCGGTATCTTGTGTTCCGCTGCCCGGCATCTTGCGTTCCGCCGCCCGGCCGGCTGAACACAAGATACCGGCCGGCATCTTACCTGGTCCCGATGATTGTCCACGTCCGTCTTCGTCCAGCGCCGGATGATCTCTGCAGGGAGAAGCCGTCCGGCGGAGGAAAAAAAAAAACGTACGGCTTCTCCCTGCGTGCGTGATGACGTCGGCGCGTGTGCGGGAAATTCAAATAGAAACTCATTCATTCATTTTGTATTGGATTCAATACAAACTCCTGTATTCAATCCAATACAAAATAATTCAAATAATTACAGAGTACATAACTGGTAAATTCAAACTGTCATTTTGTATTGGATTGAATACAAACTCCTGTATCCAATCCAATACAAAAAATAAAATAAAAGTAAATAACTTGGAAATTCAAATTTATCTTTTGTATTTGATTGGATACAAACTTGCGTATCCAATCCAATACAAAAAATAAAAAAAAATAAAATAAAAGTAAATAACTTGGAAATTCAAATTTATCTTTTGTACTTGATTGGATACAAACTTGCGTATCCAGTCCAATACAAAATAATATAAAATTAATACAAAGTACATAACTGGTAAATTCAAACGCTCATTTTGTATTGGATTGAATACAAACTCCGGTATCCAATCCAATACAAAAAAAATAAAAAAAAATAAAAGTAAATACATTTTTTATATTCATATTATCTACTAGAACCCCTGTTCGGACATATTTCTGTAAGTTACAGGTCTACAATTTAAAAGAAAAAATTCATGAAAAACAGTGGATCACTTTTGGTACAGAAATCTAGACCTCAGTGTAACGCTCAGGTGGTTAATATTATTATTATTATTAATAATAATAATAATAATATTAATAATGTCCTCAGCAAAGACCTACATTACCATGTTTTTATTTGGCTATAAATGTATTTATAAAGTTTAAAGCAGTGCTGATTGCAAAGGTGGGATGTGTTGGAGGTAAAAGGATGTGGAAAGGCATTCCAGAGAGTGGGGGCAGCTGTAGAGAAATGTTGGAGCTGTGCATGGGAAGAGGTCGTACTGTCATACTGATTTCCCTAAATAAATAAATCTGTGGACAGTTAAGTGTTTACATCCACGGCTAAATTTTTATTTTGCCCAGTGTTTCTAAAACAAGCATTATGTGATGCCAATTTTTTAATTTTAACAGCAAATCATTCAAAGCATGTTCTGAGCTTTGTTTTCTGAGTCGAATCACACGTTGTCAGGCCAGAAAAGGTTGAAATCAGGAAGTTTTTGAAGTTTCCAAAATTGCATTAAAAAATGTTGCATTCAAAGCCTCTCATGCTTAAAATGATCAAAGTGAACATGTATAAAGGAATTCAGTATTTGCCCTTTGAAATAGCTTTTATTCATAAGCTCCCGTGTCCACATATGGTCTACTGGCCCCGGCAATATATGGGAGATAGAGACAGCATGACATTGCTTTTGCTTTGAAAATATCTAGGCCTAAGTTTCAATGGGCACCATCAGTAACAGCCAATCGGCACACATCTTTTAGGTCAAAAAAGAAAGGTAAGATGTGAATCCTTCAAGCAGTATGATAATTCATCCATCCAGTTTAGAGAAGGTTACAGGATGGATCATTCCCATGCACTGTGCTGCATTTTCTATGGCTCTCCAGCTGATTGATGAGAGGCCGCTCTCCAGGATGCCAATTTTGGCTGATTGCACATTGAAAGTGCCCCACAGAGGTGTCTGCACCTGCAGAGTCTTTTCCCGTGATTGCGTGCTCAGACCGCCTGGCAGCAGAGAGTGGCAGCTGCTGACTGAACAAGTTCCCATGCATAGCAATCTGTATATGATTCTGACATCTAAGCACTGTCTATGGCTCTTGTGTCACAACAACCCCGGTGTCACAATCCAATGCCAGATGTCCACTGAGGATTATCATTATTATGGTCCTCCGCTTTAAATCATACATTTTGTGCATTCAAACAGCAATAGGAGACACGGCCAGTCTTCCCCTTTAGAATATTATCACCGGCATAACATTCATCTTACTGTTTAAAAGATTTTCATGGCAAGGCCTTTTACCTCATTTCCCATGAATCAATAAAATAATGAGCCAATAAAAGTACTGAAACTAGAGTTTGCAGATCTTCCAGAATCCCAAGCTCTATTACCATAACAAATCTTTATGATGTTCATTCAATTTGCAATTAGAAAGAAACTTTTCTTTTCCAAATTAACCCTTCTGTCAATTGAGATGAAACGTAGCATTAGACAGCAGTGAGACCACTGCTTCTACACAGAGACCTATTGTGAAGCATGCTAGCAGGAGACAGGCTTTTATACTCTGGCTACTTTCTAAATAAATTAAATTATGAGACTTAAGATGCCTTTTATTTTGATGAAGTTGTACTGGACTAAAGGCCATTTCAGAATCGTGGTGAACCTCCAGGTTCTGCCGCAAGTTAAACTGTGATCCTAACCACTTCTATTCAACTAACGGAAGCAGTAGGAAATGTTTTTGCACACGGTTGTGATGGATCGAGGCGTGGTTCCAGAAAGCGATAAGTCACTTTGCATGGTTACATTTCCTCCTCCAGAAAAAGGACTGCATTGCAGCCACAACTGCATGCAAACATAAAGCCTACATAGAGAAATAAAGACATTTACTTCTAAAAGAATACATTTGAAGAAAGCCCATACTCCCATACTACGCAGATCCAATTTATAAATCTGCTGTTTTAGGCTGTTATCATTCTGGGGAAATTGTTTTTTTTTCTTTTTTCACCTTTTATTTCCCATACTGAATATTGATTGCAAACATTATGTTAATACACACCTAACATTTATAATGCATATTAATTCTTCAACTGCAAGGCCGTGGAATCGCACTGGGCTCTCCGCACCACAGACTGATACAGCCTAAGTGTCCTCAGGAGCCTGGAAAATGCCGGCTGCTACCTAAATATAGCATTGTCTTAACAAGCAATAACTATATGTAAATCGGCCTGGTGCAGGAAATGCTAAACACTCTTTCATGTGCCCACTTAGCACTGTAATTGGAGGACACTGATACCTATTACTGAGCCCAGTCTGGACTGATTAGAAGAAGGTATTGGAGGGAGAATGCATATGAATTAAACAAAATGATTATTGATATGGTCACATCTCGTATTTACAGTATTGTATGAAACAATGGCTACTAACAGCATGTTTATCCAACAACAGCAGCGATTATGTGCAGTACGCCCCTGACTGTTTTATTTCCAGGGATTTAAACAATGGTGACAGCATCTGTGGCCCTCCAGCTTGTATTCAGCTGCTGCGTAAATGTGAAGGGGTAAATGTGTCTAATATAGTAAAAAGTGTATGAGATTCCAAATCTTGTGCCTGTATGGGGAGGGAATTATCATCTGACTTCTCTGAAGACAACAGTGATACTGGAAATGGTACTAGAACATTGAGATCCCCAGACAACTGTGTGGCATTCTGGTGCCCAATGTGTGGCTCAGTGACCTCATGCTGCCCTTTGATACTTGTGTGGGCCTTGGACCCCAGCACCCCATACTGGGATTGGATCACCAGCAATCTCCAAATCAATAGTGACATGTTCCCCAGTCTATGTTTTCTGCAGCATGTCTCCATATATATAATTTCTAATATCTCCTTAATGATGTCTCTGAAAATTATGTATGGCCCCATAGAGATGTCAGGGGCCACAGATGAGGTCCTCTGTACGTCCTGTACTTTAAAATACTACTGGTTTATTAAGACTGGTTTCTGTGGAAATCCAGTTGTCCTCGTACTTACAAGTCATGAAATTTGATCACTTTGAAGTGGTCCTAAAACGTTGTCTTTACAATGTTAATGTAATAAAAGTCAATTTCAATTTTTTTGTTTTAATTCTGCAGTGCAGCTTGCATTAAATAAACCTGGTGGTTGTCTCGTGAAGGTCCATATGTAGACATTTGCTGTTATAAGTTGACAAAGCCAAGTCATTGAGCTGTTGTGATGTCACCCTGTTACATGGACTTCCACCATCGTCACCATCAAAAGACCCAACCAGAGCAAACCATTCATGTAACTCATGTTATCAGGAAAATGGTTACTGCAAATCAGCAACACTGAGAATGACAAAAAAAGCTCTAAAGTCCTATTTTTAACATAGGCAGGTGATTATTGCGAAAAGAGACAATTCCCCATCTGCAATAACTGTTCTTACCTGTTGTTTGTTGCCCAACCAATTAAGATGGCCAGGGATCATTTTCAGGAAGAAAAAAGACTGAGATGCCATGCATCATAACGGGAATAAGTGAATATTTACCAGTTTAGTTCTGCTTTAAATGTCAATTTAAATGGCCACTCAGAGTTTACATTAATCTCATGTGTCACCAGTTCCATCATGAAGATCTTTGCATGTTTATTTCGGTTTAAAACTCCCTCATACAGGAAAGGTATCACTATTACTCATAGCAGCCCTGAATTTTATGCTACCATTCTCTGACTTCCTAATTATGATTTGAGTTTGGTTTGTTAGTAGCGCTCTCATAGACTGATATATCCTATTGGCAAGATGTGAATATGACATGAAAGGCCCCAGGCAGAGAAAGACGTCTGAATTATCACTTCGGAGACTCTGCATGGAGACCCAGCACTCCCAATAGAATCCGCAAATTCCTTTCCTCTAAACTCTCATCCGACCAACAGATCAGGGAACCCCGGGGATTGGGGCAGAAAGGCTTCTCGCCGGATTCACACAACACGAAGCGTTTCAGACATTAATTAGAGAAAATACAAGCCTCTCTTAAACAACAACGATTAATGAAAACAAGAGGAGAAAAACACAATAATTACTAGTGAACTTTTCCCACACACTCGAGACAAGCACACTAATTAAAATCCTAAAGAAATTGACCTTGAGATGCCCTTGATGGAGGAATAATTAATTAAACTGAAGATGAAGGCAATTTAATCTTTTTAATCCCGTAGTAAATAATGCTCTTTAGTTTAACCCCTCGGTGACTTCAGTTGTTTGTAATGATGAAGTTTGTTTATTTAGAAAGTGGTTTGCGTGTAAGACTGGCTGTGTATAGATCTGTGCACAATGCTAAGCAGAAAAAAACATGAGTGTCATGGAAAAAGTGTAAACCCTGATAATGATCTTCTCTTATTTACCCTTCCTATTAACACATTGAAAGTCTTTTGAGGACTACAGAACCATTTGCCTCTGTTATTGTCACTGCTTAAAGGGAAGGGCAGGGGAGCTGAGCTGCTCAGTCAGTGATGGGAGAGAAGAGTAAAGTAAGCCGATTTGGTAATTCATTGCTGGGAGGGCAGATCAGGGGGAGCTGAGCTGCTTAGTTAATGCTAGGAGAGGAAGCTGATATTTTAAAACACTGCTGGGGGAAGAGAGTAAGATAAATTGATGTTTGGTCCACTTTTAAGTTCCACTTTTAAGAATTCTACTATCAGGCAGGTCAATTTTGCAGAAAGGGACGGGCGATGTAATAATCCCTCCTGATCGCTCCAGATATCTGGCAAAAAGCTGAACTGCAGAGTTACGTCATCCCGGCTAATCAAGATGGTTGAAGATCGTGTACAGGAAGAAAAGAAATAAGAAAATAGTGGCATGCGAGGAAATGGGGACAGGTGAATATAACCAGTTTATATACAGTATTTACCTTGCTAGTAAGAAATGATGCATTATAAAATTTACTGTGGAACAATCGGGACCTATACCAACAAACACGTCTTCCTACTACCTGCTTTAGGAACAATAGCTCGCCAGCAAATGACCTGCTAATGAAAGCTTTTAGTGTTTTGGATGAAGCCTATTTATATTCTATCATTATGGTCAGACAATTAACCTTTCATGGACCTACATTTTTCTCCAATACAAACACTAGATCACTTTTGTCCAGGCATCTATATTTTTCTCTTTAAAAAAGAAACAAACTCTTAGCCCCGTACTGCTGTGGTATTAAGGTAATTTTTCCGACTGTGTATTTCTTGTGAAACGAATACCAATTTGAGCATTTAGATGTTAAGCTTTTTAAGACCATGGAGACAGACACTAAGAAGATTCGCTATAAAACAGTCTTAAATGATTATTTCTGGCAGTTACATCTTTAGTTCCATCCTTTGCAATAGGCTTATCTTTTGCTGCTGACAAAGAGAAAGGAATAGTACGTGCCCATATGGTGCGTAAGAAGCCAAATGCCAGCTGAGCAAAGAACATTCTATAGAATTGCGCAGTCATGGCCTCTCTTGGAGACCCAGCCTGGCAAGGCCTTCAAAGACTTAAAATGTTGTCCAAAAACACATGAAAGGCCATGTGCCATCAGAGGCTTGGAAGAAGCTTGGGAAGCTGGCACTAAGGAGACATCATCCTGAATATCCTGCTGTCCTGGCAGAGGAAATAGGAACAATTTATATTTCTTAGCATGACTATGGCTCAGTTCAAGGAATGTTCTTTTCACATTCCAAAAAATCCTTTATCGGTGTTGTCCAACTGTCCTTGAGGGCTTTGGCCCTCCCAGAGTTTGTTTTTTTCTACCATGCCATAGTTTATATGTCTTACACTGACAAGAGAGAATAAGTTGGAAACAACTTGGACTGGATAAAAATCTTTATAAACTTTGAAGGCAGAGTTGGTTTTCTTCTTCATCCATCCTAAAAGGACATGGCTTCTTTTCCTGTGAGATATCAGCAATGACCTATAAATATCCTTTTTTGGGAGCTAGCATTGTGTTTCATGTTTGTTTCAGATTTTTCGGTTCTTTTTGACCTCTTCACCAAAATCAAAAGCACCACTTTTAAGTAATAACATATCTGAATACTATAAATATAGCTTTTCATTTGCAGCTGCTGTTATTGTGTATTTACACCATGTCCATGGGTCTGTATTGCTCAATGCAAGCCCAATGCAAAACTAAGCTGGAATCCATTGTTTCCAGGAGGCAGCATGTTCCATTTTCACAAAGTACACACCAAGACAATGCCTGGAACAGTGCCTAGCTGTGCATGATAATAAAAAAGTGTTTTAGCTTCTACCAAAGAGTAAAAATAATAACCCCCTCCTGACCCACTTTAACATATCCTGTATTTTTTTTTTTCATTCTAAAGATAACCTTATATAAGTCTGCCATCCAGGTTTCGCTCCTGTAGCAATTTCTGGATGCAGGGGGCTACTTATTCATGCTGAAGATGTATAAATTGTTTCCTGACAATCCTCTTGCAGACTGCAGACTACTTTTCTGGATCCTGAAAGGACCTTGCTGCTAGACAGCCAATAGGAAATGTCCAGTTTTTAGCCATACCAACCATATAGCAATGTTGTAATAAAAGAAACAAAAACAAAGCATGCAGCATATAATTATTTTGACATATATTTCTATATGAGCACCCAGTGCAATAAACCCAACAACACGCTGGGAATGCCAAAGCCCAGGTTACTTGTAAGCACTGTGCTGACCCTATGGGTAAGACAATGTTCCATTTATGGGGCCACAATGGGAATTCTGAAAAACTCAATCTACAATCTCAAAACTGATACTATTTTTGCAAGGAAGAAAAAATTTACATTTTCTGTCAGTTCTAAAAAACCCGAGCTGGCTGCAGATTGAAATGGAAGCTTAATATTTAATAACTTTATTTTACAAGATTCCTTGCAAAGCTTCTGCACTATGTTATAATTTTTTTCTTCTCTAAAAGGAGTTTTCCTTTGAATTGTATAGTTTTCCTTTCTGCAAAATTCTAAACTTCGGAAAACCCTGAACTCTGACTAGAATATCAGACGGATATTTCCATATACATCAGCAAAAATATCTTTGGGCCAACTCCGAGGTGGTGCTTCCGCTCGGTGCTACTTTGTTCAGGAACATGCTCATTAGGCGGGAAGGCTGCACTGATGTCTGCGTTGTCAGTCCTTTGATCAGATGATAGGAAAAAAATCAGGGTTTTATTGTTCCTCGGTCCCATCTCCCCGAGGCTTAAAGTATCATTACTATAATATAATCATCAATAATTCAGAGTGCATTTTAAACAATTAGGATTACAAATCTATCCTTTCTACATGGAATGCCATTTTTATTGCCAGGATATCTTTAAATGATTAACCATTTCACCATTATTATTACTATTACTATATTACTATTACTATATTACTATACTATTATTACTTTATGTCAAAGCTATTAAGTTTACGTGTTTCCAGTGAAGAGGCCTAGTAATAACACAGCATACAGACATTTCTAACAATTGTCTAACGCAAAGTGAAGCATTTTGCAGTTTTGCTAAAATCTAAAAGTTCATTCCTTTTACCTAAATCTAATGAAGATCATGAGGCAACCACATGCAAGAAATAAATACACCAACAAGAGTGTCACCTGTCTGGCTTTCCATTGCAGGATGTGTATGGATGTAGGATATGTCACAGGATGGATAGAACCCAAAAACAAACCTTTTGAGACAGCTCACACAAATATATTTCTGGTTCAGTTTTCTGCTATACATAACAGCCACATTTAGTGTTAATAGGTAGGGCTGTACCTGTTCCATGTCTGCTTCTGTTAAAGTGTATCTAAAGGCAGATTTTATTTTTTAAGTTTAGATAGAGTATTGGATTTTATTGCTAAATGTGGATTCCCCCTGTCTATCTGTCCCTTTAGGAACCTTCCATTGGTTACCCTTGGGGCTTGTTCATACTGGCAACTGTGCGGTAACAGTTATACAACCACCTGCCGCTGCCATGCAGTGAAAGCAGAGTGTAACACAATGGAGGATCTGCAGAATGGTGGTCAGTGTTTCACCCACCAACTGTCCATCTATACAGCTTGAATCTTATCTAGTCTAGCTGCTCGCCATTTGGCAATTGATAAATGCAGCTTTAGCTGCCAGTTAGCCGCCAGTAAAAAGTCCTTATTGTGGTGACAGCTGTGTAAGAGGCATCTCTTCTTACTTTTTGTTGGGCCTGCAAGACAGAAAGGCAAAACTTTCTAACGAGACACCCAAGGCATACATGGGAGAAATACAGAGGGTGCCATAATCACCACAAAAATGCTAGTTTTGTGGCTTCGATAGTGATCATCGTCATGTTTTTAAATCACTCACCTGGAAAGAATATGCAATTTAGATGTTCTGGCCCTTCCTACATGAATACCTCATCCAGGTAGGTGATTTAAACATTCTAATTAAAGGATCAGAATTACAGTCAGGTTATAGGAAGGTGGTTAGTAACGAGATCTCTTGTGGTAGGGGTCAATTTAAGCATCCTTCTAAGAGGTAGCATGCTGCCTGAAATTGAGCTGAAATTCCTTCCATGCTAAGCAGCTGCTGGTATTAACTATTTCTACAAATGTCATAAGGGGTCAGGTGGCCCAGAACAGCAGAATTTAGAGGAACCGTTTACTTTTTCCTTCTCCATTTGGGAAAATAGGTGGAGCATGCACAGATTTTCATCATTCATATGGACCTATTGCAGGCATTTTCTAAATACAGCCTTGAGTCTATTAGACATAATTACACAGTAAATCTTTTCTGTAATGTCCCCAGTACAGTCCTCTGTGGTGACAACACACTGACCTGTCTCCAATATATTTCTTAATATAATATTTTTATAGGCAGATGGGAGGAATTATGTGTGTAATATTGTAGTAGCAATAACCATCCAACAACAGACACTTCATCACTAGCACTGGATATTAGGAGGGACAATCCCAGCTACCGGTAACAAGCCTTGGTATAAGAAAAAGAATGGTGAACTATGAACTCTTCCTCACAGGTCATAGAACACATCTGGTAACTGTGAGCGTTTTTAGTAATGGTAAAAAATACAAACAGAGAAATGAGAAATTCAGAGGATTAAAAGAAGAGGTGGGTTCAAGGAATCATAATTTACCAACCCTATAAGGTCTTTGTGTCTTCAATAGAAAGCGTTTAGGTTATCATTGTATTGCATGCTTGTATTGTATAGGGAGAATGCTGGTAGCATGACATACAAAAGTTCAATGCCTTAATTTCAGATTCAGGGGCTTATACAATATATGGCCAAAAGTTGGTGGACCCCTGACCAGTAATCTTCCCAGATTTGTTTAAGTTGATTGGTAGGAAGCTGTAGGCAGGTAATGGTCCCTGTATTGTGACACAATTTTTCAATAACCTCTCAAAAACAGCCGGGTGGTTACTGGAAAGTGCCAGGTGGTGCACCCAGGTAAAAGGCGCTGGAGAGAACACTGCCTGGCCATCACACCCATAACCCATGGTCAATAATATAAAGGTCTCCCCCTTTTTGGCTGTAGCAATCTCAAATCTTTGGGGAATTATTTTCACACAAATTGGACATGTCTGGGGAAAATTGTGAGACCAGATACTGATGCTGGATGAGATGACCTGGCTGACAAATGACCATGGGGTGATGAAATGTGCCAAGGCAGATGTAAACACTTCCAGTTCATGACAAGACTTGAAAAAATCTGTGAAAACTCATGTTCTAATTTTCACAGATTTTTTATTCACAAAATTTCACAGCTCCTGTGAAGTTTTTTGAAAATCAACTGCCTTGACAGATTGGATTGACACTTTGGTGATTGGATTCAATGGTCCATTTGGCTATGAATTTATGTATAGGAGACTCCTATGGACCAAAGAAACCAGTTGGCAGTAAAATACCCTCAATTTAAGTCCATTAGAACTTGTCTAACCATAAATAGCTGGATAAATGGAAACTTTTTACATATCATTTGTATCATTTATCTTTTTTTTTAGTATTTTCATATAAAGAGATCATTATTCTTTGTGTAACAGACCAATAATGTTTGTATTTTATACTCAGATACTCACATTTTCTGCCTTTAAAGTGCATTTCATAATTTTTGTTTCAAAGATTCTGGATTAAATGCTGATCTTTTAGATATTCTTAGTATTTGGGAAAGCTGGAGTTCCTACTTAAATCTCATATAATTTAGAGGAAAAACGCAGCCAAATCCCATGAAGTGGGGCCATCACCAGAAGCAATTACTTGACAAGTTTCATAATTAGGTCCCGCAGTCGTCAGAGAAGTGCTAAAATCTAAAGATGTAATATACGAGCCAGGCACCTTCCTACCCAACTATAACTATAGATGTTTGTTTCATCTGCCTTGTATCAATTAAAAGTCGGTTTTAGGACATGAAAGGGATTGCTGTCTGGGATCCCCAGCTCTGTGCTCCTAGTACACAGATTTACAAAGACGCCTCTAATTTTCCCTGATACTTGCAGGTTTGAAGAACAGTCCAGTGTCTGAAGTAGAATATATAGAATGTCGGCAAGGAACCCGCTGTGTGGATTGTGTCCCCAGCAGACCTCTTACCTTGTCGCAGCGCCAGTTATCTGATCACCAAACCCCTTTACTCATCACCTTGAGGTGGCATTGCTTTTTTTTCTGACTCTTCGCGTGTTTTCTTTATAACCTGTACCAGTATATTTTACCTGTAGCCTTCTGCAACCCTGCGGCTTCCTAATCCCCTGCATCATCACCATCGTGTTCTCCTCTAAATTATACCACTCTATTGTGGCGTGCCTACACAGACAGCCATGAAAGGGCTGAATATTTAAATCTGGGTTATTGAAATATTCCTATGAACGTTACTTTTTCCTCTCCGGAGGAACTGAATTCATTTCTTTCCTCCCATTGTGGCATTTTTCAGGCACAATAGATATGCAAGGAATGTAATGATATGCTAAACGCATGCAAAAGCTTTCAATTTCCTCCCATTCTCTTGGTTCAATGGCGCCACCATAGAGCGCAGTGAGCCACAGAGCGTTCCAGAACAGGCAAGGCTTTGGCTGCAGTTTGAGCAAGCATTTTTAATTACCTGTTTGCACTGGCCGCAGGGATTATAGAGTCAGCTTGGTGGGAGCAAATACACGGAAGGAAATATTATTGCAAAATCTACAGCCGCTTGAGTGACAAAGTAGAAAGCACAAATATATTCTGCTGCCACACTGAGCGGTAAAGAGCAGTTCGCCAGCAGGCGTTAAGCTTAATGGGATTGTGCCAATAACAATGAACAAGACATTACCTAAAAGCAACTGTGCCTTTAATCTGTGCTACAAACTTCATGGGGTCACATTCTGCCCAATGGTCATCACAAATTTCCCAACTAATAAAAGCAACACAAGAGACTTCCAAGAAGAATTTCAGGATTCAGATATGTAGAAGTAAAAAAATTCACTTAGTCTAGTGTATTTGGAATCTCCTAGATTGTAAGCTCTTCGGGGCAGGGTCCTCTCCTCCTCCTGTGTCACTGTCTGTATCTATTTAATGTACAGCGCTGCGTAATATGTTGGTGCTATATAAATCCTGTTTAATAATAAAAACTTACCCTGCAAAGAACAGCCAGTCATGTACATGAAAAAATATGATTGCTTTCACATGATTGGATGGCAAGGATTTACATATTGCAGAGTGAGTAGTATAAACTTCTTTAGTAAGTCAGGCTCAATATGTGGGACCTGACAGATTCATATGAAATAGGAATGTAGTATGGGATGAACTCCATTTTGCAGCAGCAATGCAATACAACGTACTGCAATAATCCAATCTAAAAATTGTTTTTATTATAGTTTGGAACAAACCAGGGATTCTGATAATAATAAGTCTATAAGGAAGAGTGTCATGTAATGTAAAAGAAATCTGTCCACATCATTTGTTGTTTGCATTAAAGGAATAATGCTTTTGGGGTTTCACAAGACCCCTTCATCACGGCTGAAAAATGCAGACAAAGTACAAGCTGGAGGGGATGGATGTGATTCACAGGGAAAATGATGTTCCGAGTAAAATATCTGATTCCTGCTGCTGGGTTGTCTTTGAATTAGCACAATAAGTTTCTAATAGGTCACATCCATCACTGCCCTGGTTGTACTTTTTCTATAGTTCTAAGCCCTGATGAAGAGCAATGTCTGAAACACGTTGGAATATTAGTAACTGCAAACCACAAATAACATTGTTTAGGATAGACATGATTTATTTATTAAGAAACTTGATACAGGTTTAGTATATAAGACAGCAACCTGTGCAAACAAACCTACAAGTTAGAGCTGGCCTTCCTCATCCTTATGATTCTAGCAAACAGGAACCAGAAAGAGGGTGTAACTCTTCCCCAATCTGTGCAAATACTATAATAAATTAGGTTTGTCATCTCACTATCGGTCACACCTAATTTTGCATTTGTTCAAGGTTCATGCTTACTTTCACTATAGCTAGATAATCTTTAGTTTTATTATGTAATTAAAAATACATCAGAAACAAGAATTATACCACAGCACAGACATGACAGAACAAAACATTAGGTGCATTTCTACTGATCACATAAAGTTGCCTTTATTTGCAAAGTTTTGCTCCTGAGACAACTACTTCCCCTAAATTCCTGGATGATGAATATATAACAGTGATAATGACGATTAGAGAAGTTTCAGCTCCCCATATCTCCATGCTGATTTGCAGCCCAGAGCGCCCCTGACAGGAGCAGCACAGCATTGGGACGCAGCTTACAAGAACACTGACCTTGGAGTACGTGGCCCCGTTCAGCACGTCGCCATCCTTCATCCAGATTATGGTCGCTGCAGGTTTGGCATTGTCCGCATGACAGGTTAAATTCAGCGGGTCTCCGGCACGTAAGCTTATTATCGGACCACCAATAATTACCGGATCATCAGGGGGAACTGTTGGGAAAACAGAGAGGAGAGGTGTCACATCAATAATAAACTCTCTCAAATTCATCTTTTATTATCAAGGCTTAAAAAGAAATCCCACAGCTGCTTGGTAGGGAAATTTCTGCATGGTGTCTGTTCCTGATGGTGCCATTGCATGAACAAGAGTCAGCAACAATGCAACTGCTGAAACATTCCCCATCCAAGTGGCTGACACTGCGAGTCTTGTAGAGTGAGATTTGTTCATAGGTATTCATTGTAAAGACATTCTAAAGGGTATTTATTAAAGGATACCTATTGCAAATAAAAAACATGCAGCACTGTTTTTGAATCTCAGTCCAAATAATATATTACATTTTTGCTTCTATTCATGCTCCCTGCCATATATGATACTTGCAGTGTTACCACAGCCTTTTAATTTGGTCCCTAATCCAGGAAAATTGTTCCTGCTCCATTTTATTTGCACCACAACACTGCAACAAAGCTGTGTTATGGAGGTTCAAAATGACACTGCATCACATTGCACTCTGCATATTACAATGTATTAGTCCAATGCAATGGTATGAGCCAACCTGTAGACCACAGTTCTGAATCTGTTTTAATGCATTGGCTTTCCATTGTGTCACTGCCTAATTGATTACATTAGATTAGAATTCTTTATGTTGCACTGTATTAAGGATAAATGTCCAGTTTTAGGTGCTCTGTGGAACATTGGTAGCATAATAAAGGTTAACAGACGGCCTTAACACAATGCACTTGCACTGATGCTTGCTATGTGTGTAGGAAATCCCAAATAAAGAACCTGGATGAGGGAGGCAGACCTAACCCCTATCCATTTGTGTGGATTAAGCTTAAGCTATTGAGGTCTGTAAGCACCAGGCTTTTTTTTTTACCACATATGAGAGAAAGGTAATAAGGAGACAAAATCTATGTTTGCTGGTTGACTACACACTACACAACATTCATATGTGATTCTTCCCAATATTGTTACTTCTATGTGCTTGGCTTGCATCTTTAGGATCCAGTTCTAGTATTTTGTCACCAATGTAATGGATATTGTGAACAGTGACTACAGTGAAGTCCAAACTTCCAAACCTGCCTAATACTGGGACTGTGGATGGAAACTGAAGCCTGGAAACTAGCAATTCCCTCCAAAACTTGCATGATGAAAGAGATAAGGATTAGAGGGATTTTTTTATGAATCCAATACCCAAAGTCCATTCCTCATATGTTCCATCTATTTATCAAGTCCTGATGAAGAAGCCTCCATTGAGCATCGATTGGTTGCTACAGACAACACAAACATTTTCTTCCTGCAGATGTTTAGCAGTAAATTGGCCCTGGAGAATGTAAGACATCTGGTTGCAGCAGCTAACTATAACATTCCCCTCCTGTATGAAGTAAAACAGACATTTTTTGCAGCAAGCCTTTCAATTAATGAGAATATTATGACAGTTATAATAACAGATTAGAGATCACAAATCCAAGGACTTGACATGAAAACAATGCAAGTTATAGAATGTTCTTTAAAAAATCTCAATTAAATTTTATTTAGCCATAAAATGTTGCAAGTCTTATTTTATTGTGGTTTCCGATTTAAACAACTCGGATTCATTACAAATTGTATGGAATATTATAATATACGTTGACACTAACTTGTTATTAGTGTAAGAAATGTTTTAGCGCTGTTTGCCTCGTACTTCCCAAGTCCCCCACTCCTGAAATGAATTATACACTTAGATATTGTCTTCCCACAAACATTCACTGCTTTGTAGTTTCATGATTGGATTTTGATAAAAAAAGGATTTATGGTTTATACAACGTACGAGCGTACTTCAATCATTATGTCTTCATGACCAAAAAAGAAAAGGACAAATGACACAAACAGGTCTGTTCACCTATTTCACATATTACAGACACAAATTACACATAAAGATGAGATATCAGGGGAAACTTTCACTGTCTACAATATAGAGAATCAGAGGAAGACGCTAAATGGCTATGACACTAAATATACCAAAGTATAGGTATGTGACGCACATTCCCTGCTGATCCTAGGACATTTCTAGGATCATAGCATTTATAGCTCTGACATATACCGCAGTGCAGTACAGAGAACACTGAGACAGTCCCATCAGTCTCTGTACAGAGGAGCTGACACTCTAATGTCCCCCCACAGTCACACACTATTATTATACATTTATATAGCTCTGA
>NC_092868.1:58948106-58961477 GCF_032062135.1 Pyxicephalus adspersus
CACTGAGCCAGTCCCATCAGTCTCTGTACAGAGGGGCTGACACTCTAATGTCCCCCCGCAGTCACACACTATTATTATACATTTATATGGCTCTGACATATACCACAGTGCTGTACAGAGAATACTGAGCCAGTCCCATCGGTCTCTGTACAGAGGAGCTGACACTCTAATGTCCCCCCACAGTCACACACTAATATTATACATTTATATAGCTCTGATATATACTGCAGTGCTGTACAGAGAACACTGAGCCAGTCACATCAGTCTCTGGACAGAAAAGCTGACACTCCCTTGTTAATTGTTTGTCTTTTTCATAGAAAATCATATTCTAGTTCACTGGAATCAGCTAAAAGATAAATCTTACTCAGATGCTGTGGGTTCCTGCACTTCCCTAATGCCCCTTACTACCTTCTTTAGAAATATTTGTGTATTCCTTTGTGCATTTTGTGAACACATCCTCAGCCTCCTCTGACCCCCATTGGTGTCACCAGATCCAAAGTTTACAATGTAATCCTCATTAGCAGCAAAATTAGGTTACCATGATTAATGCTGCGATGGTTCTTCTGAGTGACAAAACTAGGTGATCCCCTAATTAGACAAATTCTGTAAGTGAGACAACTCGTTCATCTGGATGGAGAAGCCTTTCCAGCCTCGCCTCTGATTTGTGACCACTATGGATTTAAAAATGAGAACGCGACTCATTAAAGCTCACCAAATCTTGTTTGTTGATTAGCATTTACGCGCTCTAATAAAGAACCCGCACTAAATATAGCATGCATCTCGGAGAATTAGACACGGTGTTATCACAAAAACAATGAGAAAAGTTACATAATGATAACAGGTTTTTATAACTTTCTATAGAGAATAGACCAATGCACAATCATTGTAGGCAATGCTTCCATCTACATCTGTCTGAAATGATAATTGTATACATTTGTACTTACAACTTACAACTATTGGTAATAATATATTCCAAAATTATGTATACCATACTTACACCTTTTTACACACATTTCCTGTTCTTTTATTCTTCCTATTATTATTTTCTTCTACTTACTGATCCAATTTGGCGAATTTCTCAACCAATGCCCTCATTATCCATCCATCATTCTTCTAGATAACCATCACCTCCTCTCCCCTAAATTCTCTGCAAGGTATTCCAGCATATACATGTATCACCTTATCATGGAATATGTAAGTGAAATATAACCTTATATTTCCTTCTTTTTCTTTCACTCATATTAATTCTTTTTATTTATCATTTATAAGCACAGTGTACTATAAATACTTTATCTAGGCATGTTTTTAAGAATGTGTAGTATAGATATTAAGACCCCACTTCTATGTATCGATTTGTGGCAAGAACATTGGTAAATATATATGAATATAGTGTGTACTATTCATTGACTGTTTTATTGCAATTTTTATATCATTTTCAGCATCTAACCTTATCCCACAAACATGCTTTTACCCCTGAGGAAGCCTATATTAGGTGAAACGTGTTGGATAAATCCATCAACGTATTGGAACAATGTGTACACATTTGCCTATGCTGGACCTTACGGGCAATTAATTACTCAACGAACCTTTCATACTGGCCAGTTACGAATTGTCTAGAGCCATTTAGATGGCCATAATATTAATATTATATATTATTGCATGCCAAACCGCCCCCCCCCCACCCCCGCCTACCTATCTTTTTTGGTTTTTAACCGCTTTTGGGGTTGGCAAATCTTACAATTGTATTTGATATTGGAGATATAATGAACTCCACCTGCTATATTTCCTATAATACTTAATATCTTATGAAAACTGGACACAATTCACTCGAAGTCAAACGTCAGGACTGTTTTGCCCTTACTCCAAGCACATAATCAGTCGTTGTGTACAATAAGAAACACTGCACACCTATGGCCCTGTCCTTACAAAGAATTAACCATTGCAGTAAGCAAAACAGCTTCCTTGGGTGTCATTTATAATGTGACTGCAGAAATACAGGAGCAGGGGGATGAGGATTCTGGAATACCTTTCTATAGGTTACTATTTGCAGAATTGCAAGCAAGTTGACATTTTTTGCCCAGTTTAGACAATCACATCTGTTTTCAGTAACAGATCCTTACAAGTTACTCGTGTAGAATCTATATATGTGATTTCATAATACAGCCAGAGATTTTCTCTACACATAAATCCCATCATCTGCATCCCAGGAATGGTACCGAATGTCATTTTGTATGTAAATAGATTTCACCTTGCCGCTGCATTATTTATGTGTAATAATTGTGTTCTGATTTCTACAAACAAACAATACAGCAGCCACATTAGCCCCGCTGTGCTCCTGCCTTACACACTGAAGATGCGCGGCACAGATTGGAATCAGATTGCTTCGTGATTTTGTCATTGTACTATACTGAAGGGTGTTTTCTTCAGGCGCTTTCACCAAGCAATAATATTTGGAATTATATATGGAAATCGTACAAAACAGACACAAGCAGGAGACGCCCAGTGCTGTGCCAACCTGAAATTCTGATAGGAGTATTCTGATGAGAAATGTCCACAGTGACATTACCATTATCACACATTTATGAAGACCTTGCACAGAATCCATTGCACAGGAATGAAAAGGAAGGCCCAGCCTTCCATGTATAGAAATGCTGACATCTCCCGTTCCCAGTGTGCCGCTCCCCAGAGCCACCTACTGGCCTAAATACAGAATGCAGCAGGGGCACCATCACATGTCTACTTCATCTAATGAAAGCCAAATATTATGAATTCTGCTCCTGAATAGAGCCTGAGCTCAAAAGGTATTTCTTGGTCCTCTGTGGCATTTGGTCTTTGATTTGTCATTCCTGCTCATATGTTCGAAAATTATTTTATAAAGCACTGGCAAATACACAAAAGTAAAAAGGCTGCGGGGGAAAATTTGTAAAGGCTTTTACTAGCTGAGAGCTTGGCAGTTTATGTGCTTTACTGAAAAAGAACAATTTTTTTTGCTAATAACTTTCTAAATTAATTTTAAAAAAAATGTAATTGTAAATTAAGAATAACATTCACTGTAGGGGGGGTGGCTGTATTTGGCAGGTGCTTGTTTTATTAGAACTGAACTCCAGGCGAACAGCTCAATCCACAAATTAAATACATATAAGGGAGCAGTTTTACCTGCTGAGGAATTAAAGGACAAACCTCAATCACATAGTGCAGCTGTAACATCCAATTGGACCTTGCTAACATTCCTTAAAGCAAACCAGGGGAATGGTGCTGGTTTTGTGGCTGACAGCCCTGGTCCAGGCCACAGAAAACTGAAAGAATTCCAATAAATGTCCTTTGGATGCACACGTACGTGCCACACGTTATATGGAAGCTTCAATTTATCCTCACAGCTGATGGGATTCATGTTTTTTAAATGGCCGAAGCCAATAAGTGAGCCCCATTTTGATATACATTTTTTTTCTACTTAAATAGATGTTTTCTTTCCGAGGACTAGTTTACTATAACGCTGGGATTAAAAGTCAAAGACTTGATATTAGAGATTAGTATATTCCAAGGCCAACATCAGTTGGAAGAGGCAGCTGCATGAAACCAAGGACCATTGTGAGCTCTCTGTTACATTTTGAGCACTAATGTATGCGGGGGCTTCTTCCCACCGGCAGATAGCATTTTACCATTTGATTATTACAGGGTTCCCTGACAGCTTAACATTATTTAAAGGTTCCTCAGGGTTAAAAAGGTTGGGAAAAGCTGGTGTAGTGGCTGCTGCTGCGTTTCACTAATTCTAGCTGAACACTAGAGGGCAGCAATGCCAACTTCCTGTCTGTAAGAAAGCTCCGAATTCCATCATTCCTTGCATTGTGTATTGTTGAATGCAACACAATGGAGTGGCTACAAAAGACATTCTAGATCAAAAATTTGGACATTATTTGCAATTTTTATATTTTATTATTAATAAAACAAATATTCTAATATCTGAATGACAATTTTTGCTTTTATATTGCACTAAATTTACGCACAGCATGACGTCAGTTTAGTATTAAGTTGTATGAGGCAAGCGTTGCCGAGCCGTACGCTTCAGTATTGTTTCCACCATTACAACAGTCACCCCCCTCCACCAATACCGATTCTCATCCAATTGTTTTATTTATTTGTTTATTTCTCAGATGATCCTTTAGGTAAGTATGACCTTAGCTGAGTATCAATAGTAATCAAATAGTTTGAATTTGATAACTATCATTTCTTGTTTGGTCTTAGATTCCAATGAAATAAACTCATAATGAGTGAGAAAAAGCAAACAAATATTTTGCATTTCTTTAGTAATACCAAAGATAATGCAACTAATGATAAAAGTAACAATAGTAATACTTCACCTAACCGTGAGCTGATCAATGAATCAGAGCCGCCACAGTCATTGTCAGCACCATTAGGAAGATCATTATTTTACAAATGGATTTATCTTTTTAGAAAAAGTCATATTAATGGTCCACGGGATTTAAAATTATGAATTTAGTGGTCCGTGAGGTCAGAAAGGTCGGTGACCGCTGTTCTAAATGGAACATGAATTGTAGTCACAGATATTAAGGATTTGGAACTTTCTGCAAGGAATAGAATGGATTTATGGGGACTTATTGAACACAGGATATGGGGGAAGCAATGTATTATTGAGACATAAAATAAATATTTTGCTTTTGACTGTAGAGATGTTTTACACACTAAATGTAACAGAAGCCATGTTGAGTCAGGTTGGTATCACAATGTGGAAAGATGAGCAGCATAAAGATATCTTAGAAATGGGATTAGCTCTATAAATGCATTTTATGGCAATAAATTACTGTGATCCTAATACTGATTAGCTGATACCAATGGAAACACCTTTTCCAGTCCACTAGGTCCCATTTTCATTGCTCCCGGTTCACCTAATGGTCGGCATGCATTTTGCTCACATTGTGTATTTAGTTTGCACACTGGGAGTCTGAAGGAAATGAAGTGTGTGTTGTTTCTAATCACTAAACACAAAAAGCTCCATTTTTGCTAAAAGCAACCCACAGATGGAAACGGTAACTATAAATATGGCACTAAAGACTTTTCTCTGGGACTTTACTTTGGTTCTTTATGGTTTGATTTCCTTCCAGCTCCCAGGACAACTGAAATAGTAAAAATGGATCCTATTTTTCACAGACATTTTGGATAAGCCTCATCAGCCTACATTTATTTCAGCCAGTACATACATTTCCAAACAGGTGTTACAGTGAGCCATTGGGCTGCAGCCAATTTGATCTTGCTATCTAATAACCCACCACTTGGTGGCGTAAGATTGCATTACTGAGAATAGCCTTTGAATGTTTCAACTGTTGCAGAGCGGAGAGAATGGGACGGGAAGACATTGCCATTACAAACAATTAATACCTTTTCCCTCTCAGCATGAATTGCTCTTTTATCTTCACAGTGTCACAAACAGATGTCTTGCTGCATTTTCTCATTTGTTTGTGAATTGATGAATATTGCGCTTACATTATCTTATCTTGAAATGCTAAAACATTGCGAGATTGAGGTGCCAAAGCAAAGTGATTTTTTAATCAGTTTTTGCTCATTTTATGTGTGCAGCTATTAAGAGGAAGAAGATCTATTCTTTGCTACTCCTGCTGTGATTTGTTATGTACAGAATGCTGCCAAATTCATCACCTCTATTTACATAATTATTGTCGTTTGTTGTTACGTGGGAGAAAAGACACAAGGCCGTCACTCTCAGACTTTCCAGAAACAAAAACAAACAGGACTCTGGGTACCCGATACTAGATTCACCCAGATAAAGTGAATGATAATACTAAAATATTCTGCAATGAAAAATGATGCAATGGCAACCACAGAACCATTAGAGAGATATTTCTGGATTCAGCTGAAAACAAACGCTACCGGACATAGAAAAACTTTGATAAGGTCAACCTTGTCCACTGATGTACTAGTTGTGAGAGCTGTGATAAAAAATGGAGCATCAGACTGAAAATTAATCAAAATGAACCAAATTTACCAAATCCAATCTAACGAAATCAAAGTGATAAAAATAGGAGACAATCTTTGAGAATATGCCAATGTGTTTCAGATTTGTAGGACCCCTTTTTTGGTTAGCAGAAGGGACTGTGATCTTTATGTGCCCAGATTTCTGCATTAGCTGGTGCCAAAGCCCGGAAACCGTAATACCACCCCCTATGAAGACACTGTGGACAATTGTGCTCTTCCAACCTTGTGGTAATACTTTGGGAAAGACCTTTCTTTGTTACCCCTGTGTACAGAGTGAGCTCCATAAAGACATGGTGGGTCTGATTTATTAAAGCTCCCCAAGGCTGGAGAGGATACAATTTTATTAGTGAAGCTGGGTGATCCAGCAAACCTGCAATGGATTTCTTCAAAGTAATCGTTAGCAAATGTTTTCAATCCTGGACCTGATCCATTACAGATTTGCTGGATTATCCAGCTTCACTGATAAAAGTGTATCCTCTCTAACCTTGGAGAACTTTAATAAATGAAGCCTGGTGTGACCAGTTTGAGGAACACGCGTGGCCTGCAAGAACACCTTTGTATGAAATGGAATGCAGTCTACTATCCAGGTTTTTTCATCCAACATCATTACCTGACCTCAAAAGACTCTTTTGACTATAGGGGCACAAATTGCCACAAGGACACTAAAAAATCATATGGGCAGATGTTCAACTGAATGTAAGCTGTTCTAGCTGCGAGAAGGGGAGAGGGGATGGGACACCATATAATTCCATGGTAATGGTCATGGTATTGAAATGTCCAGCAAGCTCACGTGATGGTTAGGGGTCCACAAATGTGCCCACAACCTTTCACTGCATATTTCCTATAATAGGAAGACCAGGGTGATCTGTTTTTACCAGTTGTTCACTTAACCGGAACTGCTCAGATTTTATTGTAATGTCACCATACAACCCCATCATCCTGGCAATTGGTCTTTTTTTACCCGTGTACAAAAACACATTACATAAAAGCTATGGGGAAGTGAACAGGCAAAGGCAATCACACACACTGAGCAAAAAATTGCATTTCAATCAATAATTTTTTCCTAACGTGAACATTTTGCATGCTTTGTATTTATTCATCAGAGCAGAAACAGTTTTTATTTTACAGTTTAATATCTCCGATTATTTTTACTGCATTCTAGTAAAATATAAATGATGTAGAGTTTAATTACAGAGCTTTGCGATTTGTTTTGTTGTTTCATCTCTTTCCGTTGAAAAATAAGCATACTGATACCATTTTAGCATCAGACACAGAAAGCTGAAGACTCGGATGTAGTGCAGGAAGGGCAAAGCAACGAAATAACAACATTGGAACATAAATGTCGGGGCAGTTTAAGCTGCTGGTAATCCTCCTGTTCCTGCTGGGCTGTATGGACGCCTCATGTGAGGTAGACTATACTTTCTAGAGGTCAAAGTTTTGCAGATGCTGAGACACTTCTTTGCCCCTTACCTGTTCTTAATTATACTGTAAACATGCTGACTATATCCGAGATCTAAACACTTCCCAATTGCCGCTTTGTGCATGGAAAACCTATACTCAAGCCAAACCCTTTTACAGTGTTTTGGATGAGTGTGATAGGGTTGGGGCCACTGGTAAAAGTTACATTTTAAAGAATGGATAAAGTTTAGAACTTCTGTCAGTGTTTGTATTGCTGATCTTGCTTTCCTGTCCTGCTCACAACCATGCCCCTATTTTCTTGCACAGGTGTCACCCAGTAGGTTTAGAGAAAGAAAAACTTAAAAAGAAATGGTTTGAGAGTTTTTATTTCCAAAATAAATACCATTTTTGTGTTTTGGTTTCTGCTTTTACCAAGCAATAGTAACCTGCAAGTCAGTGATGATAATACGATACCACCCAGTTACTGGGACCAAATCTACCGTCGGGTTGGTAAGCCATTGGTACCCTTGGTTGCTTTGCCTATCCAGTTGGTGTACAGCCTCTGGAAATGGCAAATATGCTGCCAATTGCAGCTACAAGCCCAGGAAGTAATATACTGACCACCAACCAGAAGGTAGACTGACCTAATTTTGCAAACCCTATACTGCCCTAAGATAAGGCGTGAGTGTGGATTTTGGAAAATAAATTAATATGCATACCCTCTCCTTTGAATACAGGTGAAATTACTGAAAACAAAGTTGTAGGTACAAGAGAAAAATGAATAATATGTTTTTCATCAGGATTACATGTTGTCTGAAATGCAACGTTTCATCTCAATGAGTAAACATCACCAGCAACTAGCACAACACAGAAGACCAAGAGTTAGCAGGGTGATCAGAGCTTCTAATAGGGGTTGCAATAGCTCAACCTGTGAACCAAATGTATTTGAGGCATTTTGACTACTGGAGTAACTTGAAAGTCAAATAAAAATCCTTTTGAATTTCCTAGAGAAGCCTGGAATCCACACCTGGCTGAAGACAACTGTGTGCTGGTCTACTCAGCTCCACCAGGACCAGTGGATGGGAAATTACATCATGCAGTGAAATATTCCCAAAAAATGTAAAAGATTTTAGTCTTTCACCTATGCTTCAACTGACCTACAACAGAGCAACCCACGGAGCAGATGGGTAATCAAATATTTAAAGATATTGTGAAGCGTTTTATTAAAATTACTTTACAAATTACTTAATAGGCATTTAATTAAGGAACTGCAAGCGCATAGCTGTTTATGGGAATGATGTTGTTTTCCGCACACCAACAGGAATGTATATCTGGGCAGCCATAACGCAGGAAAATAATGAAAGCACCTCGATATGCGGCACAAATAGCTTGTAAAAAAGCAACATCAATAAAAGAAATTGTTCTTTTTAATAACGCATCCTGGATTGCACCTTTAAATCTATGGAGTCAGCTAGTTACAGTGCTGTTATTAAGGTTATACATAAACTTAATATCGCTCGCCTTCCCCCTCAGGACTACAATTTGCATTTATACAGCCAATATTAGCAAAAAAAAAATATCTGATCGTTTATTTTCCCTGAAATATATGGAAAGTGCAAACTTTGATCATTTACTACAGAGGATTGTTCTGATGAATACTCCAAAAGGAGTCATTTTTAAGACAAAGGGGTCTATTTATATACATCAGATAAATCAGAAGAAATATATTACTTTGGGTAGAGTTACTTCTCCAGCTAAAATATTCATTTGCTCCTGGATTAGGGTATTGCAAACGTGTGTAATGTCTGAATTACACTGTGTACAAAAACATATTTATTGCATCAATAAATGCAGAAGGTATGATCGTGTGGTCAGCTGATCTTAGCTAAGGCAATGATTGGACTGGCTATTCCTCCTAATTCGAGAGATCATGTGACTAGGTGCCTACGCCTGCAGACATGTGACTAGAACTGAATGAAACTTAGAGCGTTGCTTTTCTACCTATATATATTCTGCTTTTATAATGATGGTGCAACTTCAACCACTTTTAAGCAGTTTTCTCAACAAGGGAAGAACAGGCTACCAACCATAAAACTGTTGGTGGTGAATTTATTGTTCTATGTAATATTTTCAGGGATGGGGTGATTAGGTTGCAGTACAAATTGCCCTACAATTGTTGTTTGTGTGATTAGTTCTCTAAATAAACTGACACTTCACCCTTCACCTATGTTAAATTGTTTTGGTGCCGACCCCAATGATTAAGAAGTAAATAATAAAGAAGACAGAAAAGCTGGGGTTTATATGCAATTTTTTAACATGTATTTCAATGTCAAACAAACATAGGTGACAGTAAAATAAACCAAATTAATATAATGTATTTCAGCACATTACATTCAATATTGATAGGTTACATACCTATGGGAAATGATATACAAGAACAACTAAGTTAGTTCCATATGTAAATGAAAACGTCTCCATCTGACGCGTTTCGCCGATAGGCACTGAGAACATTACATAGCTGTACAATAAATATAGCACATTCTGTATTAATGATATGATTATGTATAATACATTCTTTGTCAGAGGGATCTCTATGTAAAAGGGATAAATATCTGTAATGCTTACACATTGCATATTATGCAGAACGTAGCGTGGAATCGTCTACCTGATGCCAGGTCATATTTATGGTTGGGCCTTTTCATGGACACTCTCCAGGACTTTGAGTGACATACCATACTTGCATCAGGTGAAATGATAAACGGCTCAGAGGAGGATCTAACAGGTGATAAATCTGTCAAGAATAAACATGGCAGATTAGAGCCGTCCCCTACAGCGCAATCCCCTCTCTGTAATTCTGCCATGGCTGTATAGACTGTATGATACATATTTATCGCCCAGTGGGTGACAAGAAGAGTCTGACCAGGCAATATATCATATCCATTCCTCCCTACTGCTGGCGGAATTCTGATCACATGCAAATTCACGTCTGTCTGCAAACTTTCAATTCACACAACGCTGGCAGAAAATCGATTTCATTTCAGAACCAATGTTTTCTGAAATCACTTTACATACATCCACCTCCAATCCTAAAAATAAGTTCCCAAGTAGCAATTCTTTGACAATTTCTCACCTTTTTTATATAATTTTCTCCCCTCGTATTTATGGATCTGTATGTTGTTTATTACTGCTATGGCTATAATATACTGGTAACGTGTAAACTTATGACCACTGCGTTATTTATATAGCTCTGACATATTCCACATATCTGGCAGATTTTGTCTTCATTCTTTTGATGGGTCAGGGGCAGTTTTGAGGGAGGAGCTGAGATGAAGGAAGGATTCCCATGGAGTTTAGGGACCGGACTTGGCTCCCCTTTTACAGTAAACTTTACTTGAGTACTTTGGGCCTGATTTATGAGAGAATGCACTTTTATATGTGAAGATGGGTGATCCAGCAAACCTGGAATGGATCTGGTCCAGGATTCAAAACATTGCTAGCAAATAACAAGTGACTTTTAACAAATCTATTCCAGGTTTGCTGGATCACACAGATTCACTGATATAAGTGTATCCTCTCCAGCCTTTAATAAATCAGGTCTTCTGTGTGAGACTGGAGTATAGAGAAGTAGAAGACACCACTAAGCACTTTCTGCTCCAATGTCACTTCAATGTAGAAGAAAAAGGTAGGGATGGCTCTAGGTATTCCCTGCGTCATGAGTTATGCGGAGAGGGTATATGGAGGATTTTGTTTTAAATACTTTTTATAGTCAGTGTGGTGGTTGGATATTATGCTAGGTATGTATGCATTTGGAGAAAAATCCTTCCTGTTGAGGTGGTGAATGATATTCTGCATGTGGTGGGGAAAATTTGGGGTCTGGGGAGAATGAGGATATCAGAGGGGTGTGAATGAGGGTGCAGAGGAACATTAGGTTTTCCTTCAGTGTTCCAGGTCTTCAGGTCTTCCCTTCTCAGGTGAGCGGATTTCTCTGTCTGTCCTTTATACACGCCTTAGATTTTATTATATGAATTGATTTTTGGGGGGCTCCATTCATGGATTTAGCATAATGCCTAATATTTATTTTTCTATTATATGTATATATTGTAAACATTAAGTTTTGTTATATGGTTGCAAGATCTTTTAATAAATCAAAATTTACACTCTAATGTCCCCCCACAGTCACACACTATTATTATACATTTATATAGCTCTGACATATACCACAGTGCTGTACACAGAACACTGAGCCAGTCCCATAAGTCTCTGTACAGAGGAGCTGACACTCTAATGTCCCCCCACAGTCACACGCTATTATTATTCATTTATATAGCTCTGACATATACCGCAGTGCTGTACAGAGAGCACTGAGCCAGTCCCATCAGTTTCCATACAACAGGGCTGCCATTTTTTTCTTTTATCGTCCAATCACAGGCTGTAGGATAGGACAAGATGAATATTACTTTGCTGCAGAAAAGAAAAATCCGAGCTTTGCCCTGTCAGACAATGTGTTATGTAGTAGAGCAGTGTAAATCTCGGCACAGGACAGATAATAAAGTTGTTCTCTTATGTATTTTATCTGTTTAACTCTAAAAACTTTGGAAAGACTTCAGTTTCCCTTTAAATGGTTATCCATGTTTTATGTATGTGACCATTAGAAGCAGAAGTTATTGCCGTAGCTCAGACGTACTTTTTCAAAATCCATCCGGTGATTTCTGCTTTAAGAGCGACGGGAAGAACTAAATAATCAATCACGGCTTCATAAATAAGGAGGTAAAAGGATGCAAATGTGTCAGCGGCTCTCCTTCAGACACGTCGCAGAGACAGCAGGTAGAGGCCCTTGGCAGGCGGATGCCACATCCTAAACACAAAGTATTAATGCGGATCCTGCGCCTGACGTGTCTGCCGCACGTGACGGTCCAGCAGCAGAGGCAGCGAGCAGGCCAGGTCACTGCAGCAAATCACCGTCAGGAGAGAAAACAAAAAGTGACAAGGCCAGAGAACTTTCTTAATTAACAGACCACGGTGCGTGCAGGAAAGTACATTTTTGGCAGAAAAGCGCAGTTTCGATCGGTGTTATTTTGCTAGATTTACCTAAAAGCTTTTGAAATATTCAGACTTGTCTTTTGCAAAGCGTTCAGAAATAAAAATAAAATACTTTTGAATTATTGTGTCCGGAGGAAGATTTGGTTTTATGTACTTAAACTGAAGTTTATTCTGCGGATATTTTGCATTTTTTGGTTTCTCTTTATTTTTATTGCATAACTTACTGTAGACCCAAAGATCCATCACCACTGGGTCTCTGCAATCGCAATTTGAATGGTTGGAGAAGCTGCCAGGGTTCTGTACATAGCTTTCTAGAGGCTGTGGTAAGGCCACATTGGATGCTGAGCCTCTCTGAGTGAAAGAACTGAAATCTAAAAAATGAAAGGAGCGAGTCCGGGGACGGTCAGACTGGGAAGGGAGGCGCTTGTGGAGATGTGGGGGGCTCTATCCCATGCATTGCATTGTATATTACACATTGGTCTTTAATATTTAAAGCTCTCCAAGACTGAAGAAGAAATAGTTTCATCAGTGAAGCTGGGTGATCCAGCAAACCTGGAATGGACCTGGTCCAGGACTGAAAGCATTTGCTAACAAATAGCAAATTACTTTTAAGAAATCCATTCCAGGTTAGCTGGATCACACAGCTTCACAGATGAAAGTGTATTCTCTCCAGGCTTGAAAAGCTTTAATAAATCAGGCCCACTGAGAGAAGCTCACAATTTGCAATGAAATCAGAGTAAGTAATTTCAGTACAAGGGAGGATCATGTACAACTGGGCAATGGTAGCCATAGTTTGGTTCATTGTTGCTATTGGTTTATAGAAGACACACTCGTGTCCCCTGACATCACCAAAGGGTCACATAGATATTCAGTAAATGGAATACTACTACCGTGTTTCCCCATGATAAGGCATCCCCATCAAATAAG
>NC_092868.1:58961932-59020183 GCF_032062135.1 Pyxicephalus adspersus
TTCTTAATGGAAAAATAAGACATCCCCCTGAAAATAAGACCTAGGGCATATTTTGGCATTTCAAAAAATATAAGACAGTGCCTTATTATAGGGGAAACAGGGTAGAAGCATCCCACAGTAGATAATCCGAGTCCAGTGAACAGGGGGATGAAGGATAGGAAAACAATTAGAGCGCCATGCCAGTAAAGTCCGGAAAAATAACTGTGAGGACACACAGATAGTACTTTGCTTACTTCTCATCATCAGCTTGAAAACTCTCAATTAGAAAGAAAACATTACGTATCTTGTGAATTCTTACAGTTCCTGGAGTCCCAACATCCTTTCCAACATGTCTATTATTATTAATATTATTATTAATAACCAGTATTTATATAGGGCCAACATATTACGCAGCTCTGTTGCAAATGATGCACAGTGGCACAGAAAGAGGAGAGGACCCTGCCCAGAAGAGCTTACATTCTAAGAGGTGGGGGAAGCAATCTAATCCCTGAAAAGTGTTAGCTGTTTTATCTTGATCATGAATACATATATCAGCATTGCTTGGACACTCATTACTTTTCTAACATCTGGATCCCACCTACAGTAGTCTTGTGGACTTTCTGGTATACAAGAACCATCCAACCAGAGCCACTGAGCTTCACAAATAGGATTCCAGGTAATTAAATTGGGCTAAATATTATTATTATGTTATTATTATTATTAATAATATTATTATTATTATTAAACAGGATTTATATAGCACCAACATATTACGCAGCGCTAAAACCTCAACATACCACCCCATGAACCATGCTACAGAAGACTGTCAGAGCTGCAGATAGGGCATTGGGCAGCAATGTATCATTGCACACAGGAAGTTGTATCAAAATCATTGGCACATTTATTACATCATTGCAAAGTTGTACATTTTAAGTCCAGGAAATGGAACAGTTACAAATGTGAAGACCCCAGAGAAGGATAGACCTGTAGGGCAGAAGTGGGCCGCGGCTCTGGTCAGTGCATCCACTAGCAATGTCAGGAGAAGGACCCCGCATGGGGGTGCATGGGGCAGAACCGGAGACCACATCTCCCAGAGACATTGCAGGCTCAGGGCGGTGAACGGGTTGTGTCTCTGGACATAGGCTCAGACCTACCATGGGAGAGTGGCTAGGTTCTGGCATCATGATGTCACTCACCGGAAAATATCTTCCCCTTTAATGGCACGCGGCGTCCTGCGCATGCGTGGTCTGGAGTCCGTGGATTGGGTGGTCCGTGACGTGCAAAAGGCTGTAGGGTGATCATGGGGTATATGCCAAATCTTTTTCCCAGCAGAGTTTGGTGTTGGATAGGTGGAGTCTCCCCAATATTCTATGTTAGCTATAAAATTGTGGCTACAATCTACATTCCTTCACATAATTCCAATCATGGAGCTACACATTAGGAAGCATTATTTCATGAATCCACTCATTGCTCTAACCTCACCAGTGTTTCCCATTTTACGGCCATCTTGGATTTATTGGTATATAAATGTTAAGGGTTCAGTGTACAAGGATTTTTTGCAGACATCAAAAGATTTCACTGCCAGTTTCCCACTACGTAGAGCCAGTTCACCACACAACGCCGCCTTGGTGTACCTTAGAGGTTAGGCATTATTATGTGCTGGAGAATTTGTTTGGAGCATTGAAGAAGGCTGGGGTAAGAAGTAACAGTGGAAAATAGAAAAATAAATCAATGAATTGTGACAGCATGTCAGTGCGATGCATAATTCATGTCACTGTGTGTACGGGGAAAGTTTATACTCCGAGCTCACGGTAAGCCCACTGCAATCGGTAATCAGGCAGACGGAGGAGAGGAGGGGCCACTCCTCTGTGATTAATGCTCAGATTAAAAAAAAACAAGGTGGGATTTCAATGGGGCAGGGGCCGCGTTTATCCCTGGGGCCCCTAAAGGCAAAAATGAATAATGGATTCCAATAAATTCTTGTTATAAACGTATTTTTATTTCAGGATAAACTCCCCGGCGGAGGCCTCCAGGAGCAGCTTATATGGTCACCTCATTTTCCTCCCTGCAGGTCACGCCACAAACTTTTATTTATTGAAATTAAACTCCTACAGGGAGGGGGGAGCAAGGTACACAATTTACAGATTATTAACTCCAGGGTGAAAAAAATTCACTGTAAATACCTGAAAATCCACTTTTATATATTAAAGACTGCTCTGCTTAGTCAGATGGATCTATTTATAGAGTCACCCCACTCATGAATAAAAAACCTGAATTCAAGTGTTTATGACGGCTGTTGCCTGATGTTAAACATTTCCTGTTACTTTGCTGCCAGTTCTTGGTGTGCAACTGCTTGTCTTGGAAGAGAGACACCAGACCCCCAAAGGGACAATTAGCAAAAAGTCCCAACTCCGCCCCTGAGGAACCTGATCTCTGTAAGACCATTTTATGGTGCCTGTGTCTAACAACAGGATGTGAAATATGTCACTGTAAGAGCTGCATAAACAGACTGTGGACAAGGTATAGTGTCCATTGCTTCTCCTTCAGCCCTATTTCACTCACCACACATCCAGCTTTAATGGCATTATTTGTAGCAGTCTCTCATTGTGAAGAACACAGGGGGTCATGTGACACAGGGATTTCTTGCAGCACTTTTTTCCTCTCTCATAGTTGGAAAATCATAGTTACTTTCTATGGAGTTGATAACTTAATATTTTTTTAGTGATTTTGTAGCTCAGTCGTCCAGAGATTGATTTTTTTTTTTTTAGCAGAGCTTTATTTTAGCGACAGGATTGTCAGTGACATTCGTTCTTAATTTAATTCTATAAGCTTCACTACCAATTGCTTTTTCAGTCCATTGTAGTCAGTGATCCCGTTGATGAAATAATTTGCTACAAATCAGTGTGAATCGCTGGCATTAACGATACAACGCAGCAATTAACACTACAAAAATTACCGGTGACACATGGCCCTAAGGGCTCTTTTATTATTGCTACCTGCAGCCTTGGATCCTCCTGTCACTAATCCAGCCCAACCACTCAAGAACAGCAACTGTGATCTATCGCTGGTATGTAAGAGTTCATCTGATTGGTCAGTATCCCCTGCATGGTGGGTGGGGTGAATATCTTTTTGCTTCAATTCCGTTAGTGTAACCATCCATGCTGCTAAACCCTTCAATACCATTAAAGGACCAAAACTTATTACCACCTTTCATAATCCCTAACCTTGTGAGTTTGAGAATCCTTTAATAAGACTAATCAATGATTTTTTCTAATAATATACCATTATTCCTTTCACTATCCTACCTGACTATCAAGTGAACTCTCTAACATCACGTAACAATAATCTTTATCCTCTTACATTGACCATTTATTAAGGCTAACCATATCATTACGGTTTCTACAATACCCCTAAAGAAACCTAAGGGTGAAACGCGTCGGGTTCAAGACCACTATCTTGTTTGTATTCTGTATCTCCATAATTCACTTACCTATTATTTTCCATAAGATGGATATTTGTACAGGTTACTAATAAAAAAACTCTATTTATAATAAGACATCCAAGCCCTATGACAAAGTGAGGGCTTAGGGTCTAATTTGTCAATATAAAATCTTTGAAACTGTTTATGCAAATTACTACAAAATATATAGTGATTTACCACAAAAAAACTGTTTTCACTCTTGGCTTTCGGCTTTCATGTTTTGGTATGTTGTATCTTTTTGGACACATGGTAGCAGGTCATATCCTGATGTGTTGATGATCAGGAACTGTTAACAGCGTAGCTGCATCCATTTCCCACCATGCTGGCTGCAGCTACAATGTAACAATTACTGGTCAAACCCAAATACTCATCCTGCTCCAATTCCAGTCACAGAAAGGATGAATTTAGGAATCTATATAATTCTCTTCTCCACAAGCAGCAGGCGCCCATTATTCCTTTCCATCCACCTGTCCGTATGCCTGGTAGAGGCCTTTGTGTTAAGTTAATGATGGAGGCAAAACGATTGCAGCTCGTCGTTTTATAAAAGATAAGGTACTGCCTTTGTAGAGAGAAGACTTGGATGTCGGCCCGTCTCGGGGCGTAGTAACAGAATAGGTTCTGGGTTACTCTTTTGGTGCGCTCATATTACTAATGGGTAAAGTAACTTCTTGTTGGCAGTCACCCCAATTGTACCACAAATAGTTAAATATTTCGGAAGCAAACCATTAAAATCATGAGCTAGGAGAGATGTACTATTTGTGCAGACTGGGCAACTGCACAAGGGCCCCCAGGGATTTAAGGGCCCATTTACACAAGCATACCTTTGTCTTGCAAATAAACATACCAATGACAATGGAGTTTGTAAAGCATTGTTATTAATAATAATAATAATAATAATAATAATTCACAAATATATTCCCAGTATCACTCCTCTACAGCAGCGGTTGCCAACCGGTGGGAACTGATGAGAAATTTTTGGTGGTCCACGGCTCTGGCCAGTGTGCCCCCAAGCGGGGTCCTTCCCCTGACCCTGCTGGGGGGCACACTGGCCACAGCCGTGGACCACGTCTTCCATACAGATGGTATGCTCAGTGCCGTGGGTGGGTTGTTTTTTTCTGGACACAACCCACCTACTCTCCCATCACAGGCCCGGACCTGCAATGGGAGAGTGGGAAGGTTCTGGCATCATGACATCACTCTGGGGGAATTTTCTTCCCCTTTGATTGACACAAAGTTCGCCTGTACATGCATGTTCCAGAGCCCATACATTTAGTGGTTTGTAGGTCCGAAAAGGTTGACGACTGCTCTACAGTGGTAACAATCACTGCAATATATGACGGCAATGATTACCTCTGATACTAGGTTCAATCTGAGTTCCAATGTATGCAATTATTTGTTTTCACAGACCTCCAATACTTTTGGTGAAATCTTCTAGCCACTGCCCACCAATGATTTGGTGTCTTCACCCACTTGCCCCTATTTCTCAAAATTGGGAGGTATGTAGGAGATTGAACTTACAATTTAATGCATAAACAACAGTAACATTTTGCTACACCTATTCAATGGGTTGCTAATAACCAGAAGACAAGATGGCATTTTATGGATTGTTATATGACAAAACTGTGAAAATATTATTTTGGGTCATTTATTATTAGTTCAGAATTCTGATAGGTAGTCTGTATCAGCCCCAAGTTTACATCTTGTTCTCCCCTTCCTTCCATGCACAATATGCATTGTTCTGTAGGCTCCTCATTTTGCTTCTCATCCATCTCTGATTCTCCTCCGCACATGGTGTCTCGGATTCCATCTATCACCGGACAAGCCGGGACTGTCTCTCATTCTCCAGCTATTTCCACTATTGCTGACATTATTCATCTCTCCTCTCCTCTTCTCCCAGATACACATCTATCTCTTCCCCTACCTCCTCCCAGCTGCTGATATTGCACCTTCCTTTGTTATTTTTCTATGATGAATGAGGATTTTCCCTCCAACTCCTCAGAAGAGTACACAAACATCCCTCATCCTCCATGTCTGTCCCTGCTAGGCACAACTATTTTGCCAGACTGAGGTACCCATCTGATACAGGGCTGCTTTTATCGCTACACACCAGTGACAGCAAAGTACAAGCAACGTCTAACGCAATTTCCAAACAAGTATACCAACTGTCCCTTACGAGCTGAGAAGTCCCATGGGAAGGGCTGAGATGGTACACTTAGAGCCAAGTCTGGAATTTAAAGAAGGATTTGTGTAAACTTATCGACCCCTTCAATCTTACAGGAAAGTCTGCAAATTTGCTAAAACTTCACAGTCTACTCAGATACTATTAGGTCTAAATAGATAATCCTTTGTAGACTGTCACAGGTCACATCCTCTAATCATATACTTCTGTGCAACCTCCCACTCATGCTGTATGATGATTCTCAGAACAGGGATAATCTTGATGATGGACCTATAAAGTGATTCAGGACTTGCATGTAGGTTTATTAACTATCATCTGAGATAAGATTTGACATGGTACTGTTATTGCAAAAGTTCTTTTCAAGCTTTTAAAATCTGCAGCTTTCATTAAAATAATCCTTGGAGATCCTTACAAGAATGTCCTTGTTGAACCTCTTCCTATTATAGGCTGACAATGCTCTGTTGTTGTGCACCTGCACATGGGCATCAGATAGAGACTTTATTAAATAAATAATAATAATTTTAGTGATTGTTTGTGATACCCAATGCCCGGATCAAACAACATGCCATCCATTAAGGGTGTACATCTACTAGCACGATTCTCTGATCTGTATATAATATAATCATCAAAATGCCAGTAGGTGTTTGCTTTTATCTTTTTGTGCCAGTTTTAAGAACCGTGAGCCAGTGTCAGGTTTGCTTTAAATCAGAGGCATTAAATTATTCACATCGTGCTTATAACCTTTTTAAAGTTATTTCAGCAACATGGTAAAGCCACTTAAAATGAAAGGCTTGTGAGAGTGGAGCTGTGCAGCTCAGAATCGGTAAATTGGAGGCAGAACTAAGAAGATGATTTTGCACCTGGAATTTCATCTTTAATCTCACACAACATAAGAAGTATTCAAGCTGTTTTGAAACCATGAAAATTGGTTTCTTTTAGGCCAGGCTGCAAAGCGATGTGGCACCGAGGCGGTGAGGGACTTTATAATACAGTCGCCACATACAGGGTGCATACCTTTATAGAAGTACTGGACTTATTGTTATAAGAAATCGCTTGGAAGTTTATTGCTGGTTCAGCAGAGGTACATGAAAAGTGCTACCATCAAATGACTTCACCAGCACAAACCTGGTAGTTAGAGCCCATTTCACATTTAAATTTAGGATCACTAAAAGCTACATCCAGGTGTCACGCTCTTGCAGGCCAGATGAGCAATGTTAAAAGGAAGAGAGAGACTCAAAATTCAGCATTAAATAAAAAGGTTGCCAAGCCCTGTCATATCCAAAATGTAAAAATAGAAAAACGAGAAGAGGAGGCTTTTAGGCAGTAATGTTGCATCTTTACTTAATAGTCGCTAATATACACTAGACAGAGCTCAACTAAGCTTTAGGCATAACGCAATACAGGTAACGGGGCGAGAAATGTGTTACAACAGAAGGTTTTTAAAGCAACGCAAAGATTTTTTTTTTCACTGTTTCACAGTGTGGCTTCTTCAGGGGAGTACAGAGACTTTAACTATCATGACTCAGGGTAAATTAACATAGTTTGAAAACTGAATAAAGTACATATAGAAGTACAACAGCAACAAAAACCCATAAAGAACACAACAAGACTACAGTTGATTCGTATAGAACTACTTAACCAAACAACCAAGACACAATTATAGAGATAATATGAATAAGTGATAGTGGTAAATAGTGCAATATTTATTACTTGTAATCTTTAGAATCTGTGAAAGATAGGTGAGGGATATAAAATATTGATCTAAATAGTGGGTACCAAAAACCAATATCTACTTTAAATCCAAAAATGTGTAAGAGTGTGCAAAAATGACAAGAGTAAGAGTAATTCTAAGATCTTTGCGTTGCTTTATAAACCTTCTGTTATAATACCTTTCTCGCTCTGTTACCTATATAAAGTATGCCGAAAGCTTAATTCAGCTCTGTCTATTGCATATTAGTGACCATCAGGTAAATATTCAATGTTGCCGCCTAAAAGCCCCTTTCTGCTCGTTTTTATCTTTTTACATGTCGGTGAGCATTGTGTTGCTCCCTCACTGATGGAAAACTTTTATTTTGTCAGCAAAGGAGTGACACATGGAGGTTTATCCCTGCATAGTAATCCTATTTATGGTGGATTCTCTCCTGCACTAGTGTGACATGGTCCTACGGATCCAATACTCTCCTACACTAATATTATTTGTAGATCCAATCACAATTATGGATACGTTCATTCTGGTGAAACTGATTTGACAGCAATGTTAGGTTCTTCAAAACTGTCAACTTTGCCTAATGGGCTCCTTCTGTAAAATGTGTGGAACTGCAGTCCTACTTTACAAAATAAAGGATCAGGCAGGTGGTTGTGGTAGAAGGGGACAGGTGATGTTTCTTCTGCAATATTCTGATTTACCTGTATATTCCCAATAGTGAAATGTGAAGGGCCAATTCCGGCTTCACTAATTTGTGCAAGGGATGAATAACCTTCCACATGCCTCTGCTTGAGTTACGTCATCCCAGCACAGCAAGTCAAGATGGCCTTAGATCTAAGAAGAAGATGAAAGGAAGATGGTGGCTCCCTGCGATGGAATGCGTATAGGTGAGTGACGCAGCATGAAAGTGTACTTGAACTCAGAAACAATTTTTCAAACAAAACCTATAGTGGAGCTCCCGTTAGTTTTATCTTTTTAATTTCTTAAGGTATTTACCTAAAATGTCTCAAAATGCAAAATTCACCCAATATTTGCCAAACATTTTGAAACAGGAACACTGTTTCATTTATTCCTGAAAGTCCTCAAACTACCCAGATGTAGTTTTAAAAATATAGCGCTATAAGTTTTTAAACAGTCTGGAGACGGTTTAAGTGCTCAATACAACTACAAAAAACAAGAAGCATATTTGGTGATATTATTTTTTTTACTTTATGAAGTTATTTTGTTGCTTTTGCTGAAGTTTGTTTAAAAAATGTATAATAGTTTAATCTTGCAGTGTGTCATAGAGACAAGATAGAAGCCACAGCCCATCAAACCCATCGGCGAGATAATAACCGCACTTGCAAATTAGTCATCCTGAAAAATATGTGGATGGCTTATTTTGCGGAATCAATAGCATTGATTGAGCGCCGCTTAGTTCCCCTGGTCCCAGCCGCTGGCCGCCCTGCTTGTCTCGGCAGTAAAAAAAACATGCATGCCAATAGATTTTAAGGGCTTCAATAAAAACCATGATGGATAGACTAAAATAGCTGCTGTCTTTACAAACAGCCTTATGTCTTCTCAACTGCTGATCGTAAAGTGTTTGCGATGAACTTCTGCCCTCTGTGGAAATGCCTCCGACACCCAGAGGGCCTTCAACCGCTACAATGGCGGTCAAAAAGCATGGCTGCCCGGGCAACACTGGGTCATATGGCACTGGGGACAGAAATTACTGCAGAGCAGTAAACCTATGGCAGCTGACCTGAATATCTTACAAAATGTGAGACAAGACATTTTTACTGCCTTTAATGAATGAAATAGATATGCAAAAAATGAGAACAGGTATTCATTTGCAAAAGGAGGTCAACAATGACGACCTACAAATTTTTTTTCATGACAGATCCCTTTTTTAGGATGGAAATGCAGGCAAAACTTTTCCCTGAATAAAGCCAAAGAGAAAACTTTTTTGCAGTCTTAGCTTTAAGGAAAAATCTTGCCACTTCTTGTCCTGGTACCCTGATAAGTGTGGAAAACTCATTCCAATGAAGGCATAGACAGCATTAAATGCTGAACAGGGTTTGTATTATACAGAATTTTGACAGATCGGCTTTAAAGTAACATTAATAAACAATGGAACAGGGGGATTTCTCAGTATATATATAATATAGGTATCTAATCACCTGACTGAGCCATGATGGGGTGCTACTGCCCAAACTACTGGGAACCACTCATGTACGCATGTTGAATTGTACAAAACATTAAACTCCAGCTCAGAATATCATTTTTATTAAACATATCAGTGCCTCCAGAATGCAGACATGTCGGTACACAAGACAAAAGGAGCAGCCAGTTAGACAGCTGCAGAATAAAAGGCCCATTAGGTCCTGGGAGAGTCCTTCAGCAATTGTGGGAGGCAAAATCGTAGATCGGTGGCTCTGCCAGTCCTCTGGGCACTTAGACCCCTAATAAGCAGCCATCCGACTCCCCTAACTTTCCTTATCGCAGAGTAATTATAATTCAATTACAAACACCTTGACAAAAATGACTTGCAGCTACTGAACGTCTGCCTTAATAAAACAGCCATTCCTTAAGCATGAGAGATAATTTAATTAGTTCTGTCTGTTTACATGCAAGAGATACACAAGCTGCGGAGACATCATGAGATTCACTCGCTGATAGGTGCCGCTTACAACTATTAATGTTTTGCTCACAAAAAAAAAAAATAAAAACTTTGAGCAAAACATTAATGGATCCAAGTTTTTCTTTAATTAAATGCTAAATGTTAACTTTTTTTTTAATGAGTTTATTTGTAATTCTTTTTTAATGTAATTTAGAAGAAAAAGAGGTGATGTGAAATAACAGCTTTTTCTATCAGGGCCCACATGTATGGCAGCGCATCTGCTCCATGTACAGTACATTGCAATTCTATTCATTCCATTCCATTGTCAAAGATACTCCAATGGTTTATTCTCAATGCACTTTTGCTGCTGCACACTAAAAGGAGCAACAATGCATTCATTTACATCGCCTTGTGCTGTTTGGAATGCTGCATGCACCAACACCACACACCTTTGGAAATCCTTTTATACATTAGTTCGATCGTCTTGTTTCTAACCTTGTTTTTTGATTATTTAGTCTGCTTTGGAAATTTAAAATTTCTACTCTGCTTGCTATTTGCATTTTCAAAAAAAAGTATCTATAGCTTTTTTTTTAATGCAAAAAATGTATAGTCCCTGATAACAATGGTTACCTAAAAATTACTAAAGGTTGCATGTGTCAAGAATAACCAAACCTGGTTTCCTGCCAGCCTACAGAGCCTCTGGTCCCAGGGTGTCAATGTTTCTTGAGCACAAACAGCGTTGTCACCGCAGAATGTGCTAGGCATAAGATGTAAAAGTATGCATGTTTGTTCATATTACAGGGGTGCAAAACAAATAGAAGCAACTCAAGAGAGAACTCTTGATTTTCATGGTGCTGTATTAAGCAAAACACAAAAAAGCTACTATACATTAGCTAAATGGAGTTTACAATAGCATAGGGAAAAATTACGATGGGGGTTCAGTAACAGTAATTTCTTTTCTCATTCATCAGCTGAAATTTCCTCCCAAGACTGCAGACACAGAGTTCTTTGTCTTATTGCATCCCTTTAGAGGTGCGAGTTCTCTGCATTAATATGCAAGCATTGTATACCTCTAAAAGGAGGCTGGTGAAAAATTATTTCAGAATATAACATTTCCTGTTTCTTCTCCACACATTCCTTTTATAAATGCTTTCAGGCACCTCACAGTGGTTATGTACTAAACAGATACTGGACCCGGGCTTGTGAATATGAAAATCAAAATACCAGGTGCACAGCCATGCACTTATCCTCTAATCCTTTTGTCTTCCTGAAGTTAAAATCTATTCCACAAATTCTCTATTTTGTATGAGCGCCTGGCCCCCTCCCTGACTCTTCTTTTCTCTCACCAGAAAAAGGATTATAAATTCAGCATCTCTACTTTCTTCAGCAAATTATATTAAACTTGCAGGGTCCCATTGAGAGACATTCTCTGCAGACAAACTTATTAGCATCTACAAAATCGTAATTCTTTCTTCGCCAAACTTCTGCTGCAGAATTATCTCGTACGTAATACAATTAGCATAGACCCCCTTCGACTAGAGGAGCCCGCAAGATCTCGAGGAATTACTGCCTAATGCCAACACCAGAATAAGGTGAGGAGGATTATTGATGCTGGGCATAATATCGCCCAACCTCACTCTAACACAAGGCGGCAGCTAGAAACTGGGTTATATCTGTCCGCTATTGATTGGAGAGGGCTGACAGCCCCTTCTCAGAGGTTCACGGTTAAAAAGCGCTGGGGGGGAGAGGAATCTTGCAGCCGGCATTAGCCGAGTTCTCTGTGGAGTAAGATAGATGTCCCCGGTACAGGCGAGTGATAGAGATGCTGCTGGCATTAGAGAAAGCATTCATCAAGTGCCTACTCCTGCCAGCCACCGTTTTAATCACTGCGGCCTAGTGTCTCTGGCCTGGGGTTTGTCATGTGCTGAAAGCTAAACTCCACTCATTAAGGCTTCGTCAATCGTTAAGATAAATTCCAGTGATCCACGCGCACACACACAAAAAAAAAAATGCTGTGGCTCTCCCAAAGCTCTCTTCTTCCGCTGCATAGAATCTTCGATTGGCAGAGGAGACTTACAGAGCTATGGTATTAAATCAAATTAGCCTCTGGCCGCAAAATACTTAATTTTCCCAGCTGCAGAGGTAATCAGAAGGCTGATGTTACGTGTGATGAGCTCCGAGGTACAGAGGAAGATATTTATCAGCATGCAGGAAGCTTATACTTGTTCTAATGGATTCCACGGCCTCTCCTGGGAGCTTCTCATGTGAAAAGTTAAATGAACACAGTCAGACATGAACGCTTTGCATTTAAACTGACTCAGAGGACACTTACTCGCCAAGTGGCCCTACTGTTCCTGCTTTGGCATTCATTTTGATCTTCTATAAGCCCTGCTCAGTTAATCATCATAGCTGCCGGTATTGTTAGATCAGATCGTCTCTAAATCTGCCTGCAAGGGGAGACCCCCCCCAGGAACCTACAGCATTTCCAAGCCGGAACAGAAAATGCTGTGAATCTGCCGAAAATCCACTGAACCAACTCTTAACTTCCTGTTTTAGCTGCTAATATAGAAACTACAGAAGCCACCTTATCTCAAAAATAATAGGGATTGGAGTTTTGTGTAGTCCAGCAGGGAAAAACTGGGCAAGACTGCCAATACTGCTGGGAAATCCAGTGAGCAGTGGCAGAATTCTCAACTTACTACCAGAAGTCAGATGCTCTGTAGATTTCTGGATGGATCAACAGGTACTTTCCAGTATTGTAGTTTTTAAAAGGGTAAAACTTGGAGAAATGTTCCTTATGTACAATTTAAAGGAAATGACTGCTGGGACTTATGGTGTTGCTAGAGCTAGCATGGTCTACGCCTTCAGGTGTAGGATATCCAGCACATCTGATTTCTTCAAATGAAAGTGTTAACTGATGGCCTAGAATGGAAAAATCATATACAGCGGTTTTGTTTTCTGTTTGGAATCCTGCTTGCAAATTGCACTTTTCCGTATCGAAATGAAATGCAAGAGAAGGTGAAGCAATATAAAGCAATGTTTGCAAAACCTCCTCAGCTCTGTGAATATAAGATGGAATATTTTTCTGGGAAATACAATAAAGCTGCACACTCTACCTCATTCCTGCCCAGAGGGTCCCTCATGCGGAATTGAGCAAGGACAGAGAAAGAGATTATCCGCTGGTTAGGTAAAGGTGAATTAAAATACAATGACAAATGGGTCAGCTAGCACAGCACGTGGGAATGGCGTTGTATCGAACAGCAGGTAGGAGAAATGGGAGCAGAGAGACAGAGTTATCAATCACCCGGTGCACATGAACAAACACACAATCACAATGAATGGATAAGGTCTTCCGCATATTAGGTCAGAGTGTGTAACTGGCAAGCGGCAAATCTCTCCATTGAAATTTCTGCCTGGCCTTAATCTTGCTTCGGTCTCTTGCAGGTTCTGCTACCAAACCACTTTAAGCAATGGCTGCTGGGCAGAAGTCTTTGTCATCAAACTGCAGTGTCATTCTTCAACAGGTTCTGACACCAGACAACAAAATCATTTTTCAGGTAGTGCTATCAAAAAGCACTTTAATTCTTTAAGAGTAACTATCAAATAGTCTCATTATTTATCAGGGAAGCCTATTAAACGGCAGTCCCATTCTTCACCAGATCAGTCTATTAAACCATTGTTTCTTTCTCATTGACACTCTTATCAAACAGACGTCTCATTTTTCACCAGAACTATTAAACTATTGTTTCATTCCCATTGACACTCCTACTCCTACTAACGGCATTGATTGACTCATTCTTCAATAGGCATTATTATCCAACAGCAGTCTCATTCTTTACCAGATCTATCTATTAAACCAATGTTTCATACTCATTGACACTCCTATCAAACATCAGCCTCATTCTTCACCAGAACTAATAAACTAATGTCTCATTCTCCTTGACACTCTTATTAAACGGCATTCTCATTCTTCAATAGACATCTAAAAGCAGTCTCATTCTTCGCCAGGTCAGTTTATTTCACAGTTGTTTCATTGTCAAGAGACACTATCAAACAGCGTTGTCATTCTTCGGCAGACAATCTTGTCATACTGTGATCTCTCGGCACCCCCTACTATCAAACGGCATTTTCATTCCTCTACAGTCACTCCTTAAACCAGTGATCTCATTCCTTTACAGACACTTCTGTCAAACAGCATTGTCAGTCCTCATCTGGCACTCCTATTAGAGGGTATCCTCATTCCTCAGCTAGCAGTTTTACCAAGCAGCAGAACCATTTCTCAACAGGCACTACCATTTAGCAGTATTCTCAGTCTGAAGGCATTAGTTAGGAAATCCGACATACAGACGACTCCTAGATATGAACGGGGCTTCCCTGCTGCTCGTGTGCAGGACAATGGCTTGATGGGGGGTGGAGGGGCGGTTTGCATGACTTGCAGAAGAAATCTTTTGCTAAACACAGCTGAGGTTTTGGGTGATCTTCAGGACGGAGCTCTTCTGCAACATTTTATAACTCTTTAATGACCAAGACAAACCCTGCAGTTGTTTCTTTTTGCATAGCAAAGCACAGCTTGCTCCAGAAGTTAATGAGTGTCTAGGCTCCATAAAGTTTTTTTTTGTTTTGCTTTGTGATTATATAAAATATTTTAAAGCTTTTTTTACAGTAACTGACACCATGCTGCCTAATATTATGTTGAGACAAACATATGTCCTATTTGCATTTATTTTAATAATGTACCTGTTCCGACTTACATACAAATTTAACTTAGAGACAATCCTACAGTCCCTATCTTGTATGTAACCCGGGGACTACCTGTACTTTTTATTCCCTCTTTTACCACAAGGTCACTTAATTGCATATTCCTAACCATTCCTGAGACTGGTATGCTACATAACCAAACGTCAGATTTCTCATCACACATGTCCCTATCTTGTATGTAACCCGGGGACTACCTGTACATTCTTATTCCCTCTTTTACCACAACGTCCAGGAATGAAATGTACATATAGACAGGTATTATGGCCTTGCATAGATGTGGAATGTCTCCCTGGGGAAGGTTCACTACTCTATTGGTCCTAATGGCCAATGTAGCTGGTAGAGAGAGTGACAGCATGTTTTGTGTTGTCACTTGAATTGAGGTATAGGAGGGAAATTTTAGATAGGGATTTAAAAGAAGTTATCTGCTCACTTTGGAAGGGTGTCCCCTTTTTTTCCTCTGGGACAGGAAGTGAAAGAATATCTTCTTATACATATACAAGAGCTAAAACAATGTAAGCTTTACATAAAGATTCCCAATAACACACACATTTACTCACAATTTGCATTAAATAACTCTTAAATTGTAGGTAAGTACACAGCTGCTTGTTCCAGTAATTTGCTGACAGAGCAGATGTTGTATTATTTGCAGCACACCTCTGTACTCCACCAAATCAGTGACAGTCTGTCAAGGTGAGTTGTTGTTTTAGTGGCTTTAGTTTCTTCAAACTAAGACTTTTATATTCATTTTGATGACATCTCCCACACCTAATACTGACAGCGGCAGTTAAATTGCGCTCCTACGTGAAATTATTCTTTGTGTGAGGCGCTCTTTGTTCTTTCAAATAAATTCATTGTTTTTCATTAAAAAGAGGTTTTATTGCTGCACAGACTCCCATTTATTGTGTTCCTTTTGTTTATGACACGAGGAGCCATGAGTATGAGGAACAATGCTGGAGTCTTCAGAGCTTTCCAGTGTGGCCTTTGTTTCTTGTCACTTACATACCAGATTCAGCCATTGAAAGAACCAATGCAATATGTCAGAATAATCTCACTCCCTAATTCTCTTCTCTCACATTGGCGTGTGAGTAGACTGTAACAAATGACTCCTGCACTCGGGATTATACAACTTTACTTTTTCATCTCAGCACTTTCTCTGTAAAAACATATGCCCCAAATTCATATTTAATGTACAGTGCTGCATAATATGTTGGTGCTATATAAATACTGTTTAGTAATAATAAAAAGGATTTACATAGTGGCAACATATTACGCAGCGCTGTACATTAAATAGGGATTACAAATGACAGATAGATACAGACAGTTACACAGGAGGAGGAGAAGACCCTGCCCAGAAGAGCTTACAATCTAAAAAACTAAATCCCATCCTATGCATGATACGGTATCAGAACCTATTTAAACACAGGCCAGCAGAAAGAGGGGTCCCACTATGCAGAATTGCAGGACATATACCCCTACCTACACTTATTCTTGCTGCAAGAATTTTTTTCTCTATAAAATAAAACAATAGGTAAACCATTGACATAGATAAAGAAGTGAGTATGGTGTCTGAGCCCATTACCATGCTTAACACACCATAATATATTGACATATATATCCTAGATTGTAAGCTCTTCTGGGCTCCTATCACTGTCTGTATCTGTCTGTCATTTCAAAAACCCTATTTAATGTACAGCGCTGCATAATATGTTAGCGCTATATAAATCCTGGGCCTATTTATAAATGTTTCCACCCAAAATTCTCCCAACTTCCACCCACAACTTACACTTTTATACACATTGGATTAAGTTAGTAAATGTCATGATTCATCCATCGTTCTGTATGATTCTGATTCTGAAATAGTAATGATATGTTTTCTACCTATTTTCTATGTTCGGGTTCTTTATATAATACAGATTCCCTTGTTGGAATGAATCGTACTAAAAAATGTCGTTGTCCAGTCTTGTTGGTGACCATGGGGGCAGTTTGGTCTTCTTGGTGAGGCATTGTGAGGCTCGGAAGGATGATTAAGGTCAATAAATAAGATAACCGTATCTCGTGCCCCTATTGTAATGTCTGATGTGCAGTTTGTGCAACTTCTAGTAAATGGCTTCTTATGTTCAATGATTATGTCTGAGTGCTTCTGGATGGGATTTGTCCAGAATTTTAGCTTAAAATAGCCCTCAATATGGCCATCAAGTCAGATCCCCCATACCCTGCAATGAGGTCTCCATGTGTGTTTAGCCTTTCTATCTCGATTCTTTTACTTACTGTAACATTCTTTGCTAAATAAACTTTCACTGTGATTTTGTTTTCTCGATCAATTCCTGAGAGAAATGTGACAATGTTGGGTAACAGTTTGGTGATCTTAGGTGAAAACATTTATTGAATCCATATGAGTTGCAATGGTTATCCTTTTGAAGTAAATGGGATGCCCCAAAGGAGGGACGAATTATTAAAAAGGATGGTATGGCTGGGCCATTAGGGGGTTAGGTTTGGGTTACATTTAATCATTGCCCTGAAATCTTTGCCATCCTTTTCTAAGCTAAAAGAAAATAAACATTTTCTGGAGCTCGGCATTACATTGCTTATTAAATATTTATTATCCAACATTTCCATACCATTCATAGCAGGCACATTGCAATGTAGATGACCTCATTGCTCTGAATTCATGCCATACCTTAACTAGAAGACCTTGTGGTCCCTGGGTGAACGATTTATAACACAATGATACAAAATTACATTTCAATATATTTAATAAGTCACCGTTTTCAGGAGATGCTGCAAGCTTCACACAGAAAAACATACAATATACTGTTACTCTACCAAAGTCAAGCCATTTGGAAGTGCTATATCATACCAGCTAACATATGCAATCCATGGACCTCTGGACATGTGCCTGCACGATTACCAACTTCAGGATTTCATCAGCCAGAACTAAATAATCACCAGATAATGGATTTCTCATCAGATGCACACATATAACTGCAATGCAATGCATTAGGCAGACAGAAGGCCGGGATTAAACTCTTTTATCTCCGGAATAAAAATGCATTATGGGGAAAAGCCTGAATAGAATAAGTCATGGGAATTTATCCTGGGAAATACTTCAAAAATATTTATGACGGATTTTCTTCCTAGGCTTTAGAAGGCAGAGTGACAAATATTTATTTATGTATTGGGGGATTATCATCCAATGAGATTGTACACAGCACAGGGAGAAATACATTCTGTGATTAGAGACTGACAGATTCGCCTGTAATCTGCGATATGCGTGCCATCAGACTGACACGTGTCACATATATGGAGCTGGGAAAATACTGAAGAGCTGCCACCAGGATAGATGGAGGGCTAATGTAAAGTTATGGCAAGAGAGCAGCAAATGTATTATTTTACAAATAGGGAAATGAAGCAACATCTTAAATAAAAATCATCCAGCACAGCCTCTGTAATGGCGTCTATAGAAGACATTAAGTAGGTGAACAGGTGACACTATACAGCCGTCTGCGTAATGAATAGAATGGCTACACCAAGGGCCCCTGGTATATACAGAATCATCTTACCATGGCCATACTGCTGGTATTACAATGCATTTTGTACACTGCATTAGGGTAGCCTACAGTCTACAGCAGGGGTGCCCACACATTTTTGGCTTGCAAGCTACTTTTCAAATGACCAAGTCAAAGTGATCTACAACAATACAAACTTGGACCTAATACCTCCTGTGCACGGTAGAGTTTAGTTTGAAAGGCAGGGCTCTGCTGTCTACTCGCGTTGCCTTTGCAATCTACCGGTAGATCACTTTCCACCTGTTGGGCACCCCTGGTCTAGTGGCATGCCGTCGTGCACAAAAAAAAAATGAGCTGCACAGTGTACTTCACACAGGGGCTGATTAAATAAAGCTCTCCAAAGCTGGAGCAGATACAATTTCATCAGTGAATCTGGGTGATGCAGAAAACCTGGAGTGAATCAGATCCAGGATTGAAAACATTTGTTAACAAATAGCAAATGACTTTTAAGAAATCAATTCCAGGTTTGCCGGATCACCTAAGTTTACTGATGATTTATTAAATCAGGTCCAATGTATGCATTGTGATAGAGGAGCATTCATTGGCAGCTAATGTACCAATGTGCTGGGGTGCCATTTAATTTGTAGAGTGCCACCCTGCTATATCCATGTGTTACAGTGATACATAGTGCTCATGCTACTGCAATGCATCATTTTAAATTGGCCCTAATGGGCTGCAAAAACCATATTTAAATCCCATCTTTTAGTATTTAAGTATTTTAGTCCCTAATCTGTCGTTCTCCTTGCTAGGTCTGACAGCTTTTGGACAGTGCTTTTGGATTTATTGTTCACAGGGTGATTGGGGAGTATCCCCCACTACATCCTGACATTGGCTATGGAATATCATCCTCTACAAGACACAGGTGTTCCCATAGGGTGGCTGGAGGATCCAGAGGGGGCATCCTGCCCCCTAAGTGGCATCTTTTTCTAACTTAGAATATGGAGTTTATGCCGACACCTTAATTATTTTTATTATAAACACACAAAGCTTGAATATCTGTGAATTTGAATACACCCTGTTACTGCCGAGCAGTAAATCTTACAGCGTTAGTAAAGGCATGCTAAAATGACATACAGGAACACTAACTCAGAGGCCACTTTAGCATGTCACATGTGCACTTAAAGCACAGCTTAATGAATCAAGTCTTCCCACAGCTTCATTTAGTTGACAGCACACACATTACAAAATAGTAGTTTCAGCACTTGTTGTTTGAAAACTATAGCATAAGGTGTAATTCCCCCTTAAACATCGGCAATAGCCCCAAAGGGAGAAGTATGGCGGCTTCATCTCATTCCAGATAATTTATTCATTTCAGAGAAGGGAGATTCCACAGGTTCCTTGTTGTAATTAGGAGATTGTTGGCTCGTGCATCAGCTGGTACCAGACGGGAAGGAGGGGGCGATGTGCGAGTGAGAGAGAAATCACCATAATTAGCTAAGATGATATAATGAACAGGTTTTGCTTTGAGCAAGCAGGGGCATCGATGTTTGCTCGTAATGGGCACCTAGTGGGGTGATGTGTTCAGCCCCCAAACATCACACCAGACAAGACTTCATTATCTAGACCCGGCTAATATGACTTTTCATCGTCAGGAACTCATACAAGTTGGCGCCAACAACTAAAACGAAATGAAATCTGAACTTTTGCTTTGCTGTGCTTTTTTGCTGAATAGTTTCTCAATGCATCTTTGAATACATGGCCACATCAACCATGAGATCAACCAAAGAGATGGTGATGATATCTAGAAAAAAATGCAACTGCACCAAAGTCGGACAGTTATCCAGTTTATTTTATGTTGTTTCATGCATAAGTGATCATGTGTGGGACTGCAGCTCCCTTTCAGATGATTCTGAGCTGTGCAACTTTGTATCCTGTTTGTGGGGCCACAATTAGCCCACAGTGGGTGGAATGAAGACAATAAAGCCTTTATATCTGTATTGCTCCACAGTCAGTGTTCTAACTTCATTGCCAACAGCAGACGATCACAGACTCTGTGGCCACCCAGGGACCTATGTGGAAAGGGCATTACCAAAGTGAGGAAACCCACCAACAATCTCTTGCAGCCCATGAGCATAATTTTAATTTTAGAAAGAGGCTGGCAATGACGCTCTTTTAGTACAGGATTCTTTACCAATGTTATGGGGATCGATAATTAAAAGTCCGCAGCACCTTCACAACAACTCGGCAATATTCTGACAATGCTGTGTCTGTGGAAGTGCCCAATAACTGGCTGCATTTTAATTCTGCATTATTCAAAGTATGCAGTGTTCTTCTACATCTGTTTTTAAGCACAGGTGTGTGTGTTTGATTAAACATAAATCAAACGCTCCGTTCACGGTCCACAGACCTCGGAGAGCGCAACGCCTGCGTGTTTGTAAGGTGCTGCTGGGGATTGCGTTTGCTGGGCTGTTTATTTGCATTTGATTGCAGCGTTTCAGCCCCAAAGTACCCAATAATACGTTCTACCTAGGCCCCACTCTCCCCTATTCGCAGCATCCGGCCTGGGGATTATGGCTTAAAAAATTCTAGATCAGACCCCAGACTGCACCCTCTCCAAGTGAGCTCGGCACGCAGCTGGATATAAAATATGATTTGCATGAAGCTAATGTATTGAGTAAATTGAAAAAGAAGTGAGCAGCTGCTGTTTTTCATTAGAGCCATGCTGGCATTTCAGGGGAGGGGATGGGTTACACCAGGGCTAGAGGAAGTGGGCTGCATCAACGCACATAGGGGTACCAATGGGAACCGATGATCAGGGCGCAGCTGGGGCCAAGGCCTACACTGCAGCTTCTCACTAAATTATGGGGGGCGCACATTTCACCCTTGGTTGTATGCCACGGACGCAAGTCTCCATGGTGATATGATCAGCGCTTACCTGAAAAGATCTAATTAGAAACCCCAATGTGAACAAAAGAGTAGCATGCAATAAACAGGCTAAGTGTGGTGTGCAGGAGGGGGAATGATTAAAGAATGCAAACAGCAAGTCTCTGTATACAGGAGAAGGGCCGACCAGCAGGATGCTGATCTGCTAGGCTGGTGAATCATCAGTTTATCAATATTGTACTTGGAATAAATCTGCCCTCCAGCCTTACCTCCATTAAATCTGACCTACAATGTTCCCTTTTTTAAATCTGACCTCCAGCCTTCCCTTCTTTAAATCTGACCTCCAGCCTTCCCTTCAGGCTCCCTTTCAGCTGCTTGCAGGCACATTACAAACTGCTGCTCTGCCCCCAGAAGCAGCAATTTGCACCACAGGTCAATATGTTTGCCCACTTTGCATTTTTGGTGGAGGTGCAGTTATTCCTCCAGAAAAGGAAAAGCAATGGTACCGCCAGAAGTGATATGTAGCTTCCAGGAACCGTGCCACAATCTCACTGCAACACAACCACATGCGAATGCATCACAAAATTGTTTCCAGTTTTCTGAAATAGCCCTAAATCTGCCCTTCACCCTCCTTGTGATTAAATTTGCCCTCCACCCTCCCCTTAATTAAATCCTCCCTCCAATTTTTCCCATTTTCTAAAGACCATAGATCCAGGGCCCTCTATGTTTTGACTAGTAAATGACAATATGTATTTGCAGCCACCTTTGTTCTTTCCATACATTCAGTTGTAGATCCAATATTTGTTCCTGTAGTAATTCCTGCTTCTGTTCCATTCACTTGCTGGGAGTCTATGAAGCCCCACCATAGCCACTGCAATTTCAAGAGACTTCAGGCAGACGTGAAAGTGTAGAAGGGGAGGCATTGGCCTACAATTGCGAAACGAGGCATCAGAGGGCCCCGGCATGCTCTCCCGTAACCTCTCTTAGATTTTATTGCTATCTCTTCTGCTCAATGGGAGATTTTCCTCCACTTCCTGACCATTTTATTGCAGCCACCAAGATGGAAAGAGATGGTAAATTGCCCAACGGAGACACAGACAGCAATCAAATCTGGAGTCCTAACCTTCACCTGTGCTAAAAATGGCACCACATAACTTCTGGCTAGAGTTCCGCTTGAAACCACCCAGCAATTTCTTGTATCTAGACACGAATCACAGATAAATGTTCAGAGCTCACAGCGGGAAATATCACTTTATTATAACTCTACTGGATATAAAGTACAAAGACTGGCACAAGATGGTGACTGATTCTTCAAACACAAAGTTTAGATCTTTACAGAGGTGGATTGGTAGTTTCTTATATTTTATCTTATACATTGTATTTATATTGGTGAGTATATACAATATATTTTATTTGGTGTTCCAATGGTAAATCCAGCCGGCTAAGTGATGAGTCAATCCAACACATACAGGTGTTTATTACATATAATGGAGATCACAATACTACCCGTGACCATTCCTCCATCTGCTTTTTGCTACAAGACAACAGAGCCATCTTTTTTCAGGCATCATCCAGGTTCACCATTTACTTCCTGGGATAAGATGCCGGCTCAGAGACAACATAATCGTGCCTATGTTCACAAATGTTTATCATAACTCTTGCTGCAGTTTCTCACCATATGGCTTGCTACAAAGTTACAACGTCGCAGTTGGGTCACCTGGAAAGAAAAAACAGAAGAAATGCTTCCTCCAGCCTGCAGCAGACTAATGAAATCATCTCAGTTTAGGCAAAGTCACTGATTGGAGCTTAAGGATGGCTATGTATTGATATAAGGTGCAGCTTTTCCAAAAATTGGTGATATGTCATTAAAACATTAATGTACAATAGTAAAATTAGCAAAAAGCCCTCTTTAAATATTCAAGGATAATATACCGAATGCCAATAATTAGCTGTAAAATATTCAATGTATGTCTTGGATATCAGAAAGTGACATCGGACTTTGTCGTTAATGGCCCGAGCGAGGGAAGATTGTACAATGCATTATACAATGTTTCTGTCCTAATTCGGCCCCAGAGACTAGTATAATTATGCTGCAGTGCATGTCAGTGTGGGGCCTGGGTGTCCATCAAGCAATACATTTTAGGAAGCGTTAATAGAACGAGAAGAAATGACATAAATATTGAAATAATATGTATATAAGACTTGGTATCTGTCAGCGGATTGTCTCAATCAGTGTCACATATTCCCCCAAGTCACAGAGAAGAGACACTGCAGGGCTAATCAGCAGAATATTACATGTTACAGAGACGAATCACAAGCATCTGATCTGACACGGACAGGGAGATGGGGGACAATTCATATGTTGACACGCTGGCCCGGACAGGGACTTCTGCCAATAAGCTCTACTAGGAGTACACAAATTTATATCAATGGTGACACCAAAAATGATTTATTATAACCTCACCAGAATCAGAAAGTAGCAATCTTTAAATGTGAAAGCTTTTACCAACAATAATAAATAAAGCATGCCCATTATTGTGCTTTGAAAGCACTAGTATAGTAAAGAATGTATGTCCTCTTTAGAAAATGTTTTCTTGGAATAACATTTTTCTAACAGAGCCCCAAATAGCCCCCAAAAATGTGCCAGGGGTTCTAATCCTCTCCTACAAACATTTGGATGAACATACAGCATTCTATTCTATCTGCTATAAAGTGTAAATATGTAGCAGGGATTTAACGCAGGAAAGGTCTAGATTTGCTGGAGAAGAACTCTGGTAATGAAGTGGGTTCTAATAAACAATTTCCAGCTTGGAGTTTGAAAATTGCCCCTCCAACACCACCACTACCTCATTATTGAGCTCATCCCTCACATTTCAGGGCCAACAGTGAAACAACCATGCAAACAAACAAGCAAATTAGAAAATTAGTTTCCATAAAATCATATGAGGTGGGTTGGTGAACTACATCAGTAGTTGTAGGTCAGCTATTCTCAACCATGGTTTCTATGGAGAGGGACCCAGGGGTTCCTTGAGCCTCGACTGATTGATTTCCTATTTGATGGTGCCGGTGTAGCTCCAATGGACACAAAACCATTTGGCAGAGCCAGCTGATGATCTTCTAAGGGGTCTTACACTTTTCCCACTACTTTAAGTGGATTTTGTCCACTGACCCTCAATTATTAGATTTAGCAGATGTTCCTTAAGACTTGAAACTTGCTTTAAGGGTTCTTTTGTAGTCAAAATGTTGTGAAAGGCTGATCTAGGTCAGGGAGCCTAACCACCGGGCTGTGGGCTGTGCTGAATCGAGCTATAGTTATCCTCATCATGTGTCCATGCATGTCCTCCCTCCTGTCATTGTTCAGCCAATCATACAAGCCAGCCTTCATGATTGAACAAAATGTCAGAAGAGAGGAACCTGCTTATGTGATTGGCTGAACAATGGCAGGAGAGAGGGAACATAGGTTCCTCCTGTTACAGTAGGGACTGCAGCTAACAAGGATGCACGCTCTTCATATCAGAGTCTCTCAACCGGGGTTCCTCCAGAGGTTGCTGGGGGTTCCAGCAATGAGCAGTTTGCATCTCTCAGGTCAGTTTAAGTGACACCAATAACCCTTTTGGCTATCTGTAAGGGTGACATTCTTCCCACTGGCCAGCAATGTAAGAGGAATTCTTCCTACTGATCAGTACACTAATGTACGGTGAGCTATGGATATAGTAAATATAGAAAAGGTTCTCTGAAGACCTGAAAGTTATTTCAAGGGTTCGCTTATGGGAAAAAGGTTGAAACACTTCTTTATATGTTATTCCCTTTATTCTGTTTTATTATACACCTAAATCCTGCACTCCCCCCTCCAGTCCATGGAACAAATGTCTTACAGAAACCGGCCCATAGGGCAAAAAAGGTTAAGGGCTTCTAGTGTAGATAATAAAACCAAAGCAATCAAGTTTTGCTCCTTAAAGATTTATTTTCAGTTATGATTGGCATAAGCCATAAGTATAACTTCCCACTACCTTAACTCAATAAAATCAATCACTGGGGAGGTCAGGACTTTTTAAATTAAAAGTTCCAGCCTCCGGCCCCCTACAGTTCATTTCACCTCTATTATTTCCCCAGTTATGTAAAACAGAGATTAAGATTTAATGGGAGTGACATCACCATGGAGTTATCCTTACAATTACAGTATGGGGTAAAGTAGACGTTCCATCCCCCAAGGAGTGCGGCTCTGTACAGTAATACACTTACATGAGCAGCTCCAATTGCAATCAAAACTGAAAGTTTCCTTTCTGAAACTTGGGCAAAAGTTTGAAGTGGAGGTAATGTTTAATCAAATTTAGCCTCTTGCAGCTCCATTTCATATTGCAATGTGTTAATTTTCACAGGAGGAGCTCTGAACATTACATCCCGGCCTCAAGTGCTTTATAGTCGGCTGCTACGGGGGTCGGAACAATGCCCAGCCGCCGCGTCTCGAGGAAACTAAATCCCTTCGCGGTAACCCTGCCTAATCCTTCTCTCCTGTTCTCAGCCGCTATTCATTCCTCACTCTGAATGCTGCTGAAAGCTTTCATTTACCTTCAAAATACACTTTATAAATACTGAAAATACTCCGTCTATTTTGCAGCATGATTAAATTAAGGAAAAGTACACGGAGTTCAGCCAGGATGGATTGTGGCTGCTGCGTTTACTCATTTCAGACATGATTCAACTCTTTCTAAAATACATGTTCATTAGAATAAGTTATAGGAAATCTGTCATGAGAGAAATATTGTGACCGGTTTTCTGGCTGTCTCTGGATTCCGTGATGTCTGGGCCACTTTAGTGAAACAAGCACACAGCCAGGCACCTAGTAGTTTCCTAACTTCAACTTAATGCATGTTGCAAGAAAACAACCCAGGCACTCATTGCCCCACGCAGGAAATTTAAATGCACCTGTGACTTTTTTTTCCTGCTGCACCACACAATATACAGATGGTTCACCAGTGCCATATGCTAAAGCACAGGTCTGCTGTGGTGCCTGCTAAAGTAAGTGATCAGACTCATGGTTGCAGCAAGATAAACGCTGCTCTAAGCCAATCACATGACCAGAATTGGCCTAGGAGCATGTGGACAGCATACAGAAATGCCTGTATGCAATTCCTTTGGTTTTTTTATGATCTTAGCATGGCTCTATGCAAACTCTGACAGTGGGCCTGATTTTCTAAACCTCTCCAAGGCTGAAGAGGATAAACTTTCAGCAGTGAACCCGGGTGATCCAGCAATCCAGGATTCAAAACCTTTGCTAACAAAGAGCAAATGACTTTTAAGAAATCCATTCCAGGTTTGCTGGTTCACCTAGCTTCACTGCTGAAAGTGTATCCTCTTCAGCTTTGGAAAGTTTTAATAAATCAGGGCCAAAGAATTTATCCAATTTACTTTTGCTTTGGTGAAAATATATTTAAAACATGTTTGCTATATTATTCAATAAGTGCAAAAAATACCTACAGAAATCCTGTGCTCTCTATCCGGGATACCCTTTTATCAGTAATCTTGCCCTCATTACAGAACACACTGTATATTATGGAAATGAAGAGAAGTGGATTCGTGGTGTAGTCCTTTTGGAAATGAAGAGAAGTGGATTTGTTGTGTAGTCCTTATGGAAATTAAGAGAACTGGATTCGTTGTGTAGTCCTAACACGTTTCCTGTCCTAGGGTGACAACACTGTTTCTCCATACAGTACAGGAATTAGACGTTGTCAGCCTAACATAGGAAGTATGTTATTGGCAGGATTATTATGTAAAGAAAAGGTAAAGGAAATTAAAGTAAACACCTTTTCAGCAAACTAGTAAGCTGCAAAACATTTCATTCCTGTTCTTGTGCTCAGATACACTTTAACATAGTACAAGCATAAACAGTTGCTCCATTATACAGCTGACCTCACACTGCGGGGAGTTTGGGGATTTCAGATCCACAAAATCAATGATACATTTAGAATCATTTTTGGGTTCAGTATTCCTAGCTCTTCCCTAGTCATTTCCCCAACAAGCCTGGGGGATGAGGAGAGCGCGGTACCATTAACCATAATATGGTAATGTCGAAGAGCTGGGAGATACAGAACTTGAGAAGGTGATCATTATCTGACCCACAGTATATATGCAGCTTTATAGATTACTCCCAGAATCCTCTGGGAAGCCAAAACTTCTGAACCAGCCCGGCTAAATGGTAATAATTATGTGGAATATCTGTGTAAGCGGCTTGAAAAGAGCAATTACTGCATTTTGTTGTGCTATATATTATGGCTTTCCTTTTTTTTCTGTCTTTCTAAGTGAATATTGAAAGAATGGATTGTTACTCATTAAACAGGTGAGATTATGCTTTTGTGCTACGCTAGAAATTGGGTTTATTAACCCCAGCGGGGGAAAAAGAAAGAGGGAAAATGATAAATTTGTGTTTTACGCAGAGCTGGGAATCTCTGAAACTGCATAAACAGTCATATAATCCTGCTTACTGCCTTAATACCGGGTGACTTTGCAGAATGGAATAAACGTTCTCTGCTGTGCTTGGACTTCCATCCTTTGTGTATTTCTTCATTAACAACTGCCAATCTACAGCAGTTAGAAAACACAAAGGAGCCAAAGGGAGTTACTATTGATACCAAAACTACTTTATGATGTCCATCAAAAATCCCTTGTTAAGAAACCGTTTGCTTTAGTTAGTTTTTTCATTGGCTGACCTTGTGACATTTATTAACACATTGATAGGTTCAAGTAACATTCACGAATGTCAATGTTAAGGGTGCAATCACACTGATGTGAATGTGTGACATGTTTCTTCCTTACCAACATGCATTGATGCATTTGCTTTTGTGTATGTCTGTATTCTTTCCTAAACATACACCTGCAAATCTAACATATATAGATAACATACATGATCCTTTTCACATACCTACTGCATGTTCACTGGTGTATTGCATGTGTGGGTGTTGTTTTCTGCATCAATGTGCATTGGGGCCCAATACAAACACATGGGCGCATGTCCAATAGGCCTGATTTATTAAAGCTCTCCAAGGCTGGAGAGGATACACTTTCATCAGTGAATCTGGGTGATCAAACAAACCTGGAATGGGTCAGGTCCAGGATTCAAAACATTTGCTACCCTGTTTCCCCTATGATAAGGCACTGTCTTATATTGTTTGAAATGCCAAAATATGCCCTAGGTCTTATTTTCAGGGGGATGACTTATTTTTCCATGAAGAAGACTACAGTACACATTTATTGTTGAAAATCACCCATGATCACTCATGTGCCATTCATTGTCCCCTTCTGTTCACTGACTCACTTTTTTTTGGCTTCTACGGCTGGGTAACAGACTCTGTTAGGGCAGGGATCAGTAGCTTGCTTGCCCTTTGAAGTTACTTTCAGTTTCACTCTGCACTGCAGTCAGCATCGAGGAGTCACACAGAGGCACACAGTATCAGGTATCGGAGGATGTCTTATTTGCAGGGGGTGCTTTATTTTAATTTTTTGAGCAAAAATTGGGGGGGGTGGCTTATTTGATGGGGATGCCTTATCATCGGGTCAACACGGTAGCAAAAGACTTTGAAGAAATCCATTCCAGGTTTGCTGGATCACCCAGCTTCACTGTATTTTCTCCAGCCTTGGGGAGCTTCAATAAATCAGGGCCAATGCAAGGAATGTGTTCAGTGCATGCTGACTCCCCTAAGTGTGAGCGGGGCCCCATAAGAATGCACCAAATTTATTTTCAGAGCTTCCTTTTGGAATAGTTGCTGTAGACGTAGGCCCCAAACCTGATGTTTGGCCCTGATACTAGGAAAGTAATTCGGTACATCTTTATACTTTCTAAATTCAGGTCAAATGTTTCTAAGTTAAGCGCTTATTCCTAAAATAGCAAATTGCTGCAAAGATATTGGTTCAGCACTTTTGTCTTCCCGTTTTCTTTCTGTGAGCCCAATCAGCTGCCCTTAGTTTTTGTACTTCCACTTTATCAGAGCAGCACCAACATGGACTTAAAGTAAAACCTAAGTAAAATCAAGAAATGAGTAATAAATTACGTATTTGTGTAATAAAAATAACAAGGCTCAGCAAAACCAAGCAAAACGATAATTTAGCTGCAGTGAGAAGGAAAATGAGTCAATGGGTGGTGCTGGCTCTTCATCTATCTTCATGGATAAGTCATGGGAATGCAGAACATCACTGGTTGCTTGCTCATACTTATAAGTTCTCTAAAACTAAAGCCAACTTTCAACAAAACAGTATCATTTACCAAAAGAAAAAAAATCTTTAATTTCTTTATATTATCCCAAAAAAGATTTAGATTAAGAATGGGAGACAACAACTTTCCTGCAATGTACAATTAATCTAACCCTGGAAACTTGCTGACAGAAGGGAGCAGAAACATGATGTACAGTCAGCAGGATGCAGATACGTTGTTCCCCAGCTGTGTGGTACAATGAGTGGGGTCAGACACAGGGCACATGCTTACACACATTACATGGATTTTATCTGTGTAGTTAGCTGTGTGTGTGCAGTTCTTTAAAATTGTGCTGTGTTACGATATATTAAAAAGGAAAACTCAGCACCCAATCCTTAATGCCTGCACCAAGATCCAAAGAATTAAGAAAAAAGGTGTACAGTGAACTCCGCCTCAGTTCAGTTCCAGTTTCTCTTATCTGAACTCGATTTGGAAAATGGAGTTCACGGTGCAGTCAGATTATTTCTTGCTTTGAAAATTCCTATTCCGTTTTAAAAAGCTTCCTCTCTCCAGTGTGAGTCATTAAATTTTATTTACTAGCTGGCCGCGTCGTTTCACATTTTCCAGAAAACCGAGATCAGAAAAAAAGTCATTCTCGTTTTCCTATGATCTCCGGCTATTTGACTTCTAAAGGTAAAATTAAGCATGTAGGCCGCATCCTCCACGCGCACATGGAGGCCTTCAAAAGGAAACTTACTCCATGGTCGCTCTTTTAGCGGGTGATGCGTGTGACGCCATGCAGGCCCTGTGGCCAGAGAGTGGATAAGGTCAGACAATCTTCCCCGCGCAGACGCTGTGAAGAGGTAATTAGCGAAGATCCACAGAAGAGCTGAGTGTCTAAATGAACCAGCCAAGGTGGCCTTTTGTCCCACTTTTGATATTTCTTATGTCTCAATGTTCTAATAAGTAAGCTACGGATCTATATTTCAGCTGTGCTCCTCTGCCGCGTCGCCGGGAGGGCAATCAAAGTCATTCATCAAAACTAGTCAAGCAAAAGATGCAGAGAAATGTTTCTGCCCCCGTGACTGAGTCTTGGATAATTTCATAAGGAAGTCTTCATAACAGCACTGACAAAGCCCCTTATATTGGGACAAGGTGACTGGTCGATTGGCCCTGGGGCAAAGGGCCTGTCACCCACAACTATGGCTGGCTTAATGTGGCTTAAAAAGTGCAATCTGCAGGAGAGCTTGATGATGTTTCCATTTAATGAGCTCACAATCTACATTGATTCTTGAAATTCTGCTTTTATGGAGTAGATTTCCTGGACAGCAGCCACAGAAAATGCTGAGCGTCTTGCAGTTTTTAAGAGACAGAGGAAAGCAGTGAACCAAATCTTTGTATATATAAACAGAATTGCTTCATATTTTTAGCTGGGCCCTTTTTAAAGTCGGTTTCATAGTGTTATCTTGTCTGTAATTATTATTCCACCATGACGATGGCTGTGCTCTCTTCACTCAAGTGTGCAAATGCTGGAGCTCAAAAACGTATAGGGGCCATAGCAAAAAGGACATGTGAATTACCTGAGACTCCTGAATTTAATTCTTTAGAATACCCACGCTGAACTATATACTGTATACAAGTCCCCCTCTCTTTTCCTAGATTCTTCACTTCCTCCAGCCTCCCGGTAATGTCACTACTACCAGCTATGACCAGAGCTGTCCATGGTGCTGAAACACAGTTTAGGCACCAGGAAAGGTTCATGCATTTCAATCATTTGAATTAAAAAAGACAATGTGGCCCCTCAAAACACAACCAACCCTTTGACATTAGGCATTCTGAGTGCTATCACCAAGGGAAGGTGGCAGCAAGTGAACAGCCCCCTTCTATGTTGTTGTATACCCTTCAGCATGGATGATGCTGTGCTTTAAAAAGGGTTCCCCAAAACCCCGACAAAGCACCAGCACCCACAGCCATCAATGACCATTTTCTTCATTATCCCAGTTTGTATAGTTGCTCCTATGTTAGCTTTGTTTTAAAAAGAGTTCCCCCAAAAAAGGTTACCCTTCCCAAGGCGCCTATTGATGTTGTGGACAGTGAGCTTCAGCAGTGCAAGTTGCCTGGTCATTAATGAAAGTGTTCTCTAAGAATATCACAGAGAAACCCGTACATTCCTCTGCAGAATTTCACATCATCACAAGTGCCTGGACCTTCCTCATTTCAAGTAAGATAAACTCTGTCACCTCTGCCACTCACACACACACATAGAAAGAGAAATGCTTGTGCATGTAATTAAAACACGCACGCCACAATAACAAGTCATTTCCAAAGCCAATATTTAGCCTAATTCTAAACTAATGAGCGGTAAAGGTTTTTGAAACATAAGCTATGGACAATCTTAATTATCATAGTTTGTTTTGCTATTTTGCAGCCAAACACATTATTTAGGTTTGATTTATTTTGCACTTCTTATAAATGTTATTTTATGTTTGTGTGCCTCAAAATATAATATTGTGTATTTTAAACTGGAAAGCAGGTCTGAAAAACTGTTGAACAGCATCAGCCATTTTTTATATTTGGGGTTTTAAATAACGTTTTAGGCACAAAATATATGTTTTACAAGTGTGCAAGTTGCAATCATAAAAAAAGGGCAAAGAAGTAAAAATGAGAAAAGTCAAATCGGTATTTTCATACTTTAAGCATGTACTCACTGAAAACTCATATGTTCCATTTAAATAAAATAATCAGCCTGGTTTACTTAAGCTCTCCAAAGCTGGAGAGAATACACTTTCTTCAGTGAACCTGGGTGATCCAGCAAACCTGGAATGAATTCTTTTTAAAAAAAATTTGCTTTGAATCCTGTACCAGATCTTTTTCAGGTTTGCTGGATCACCCAGGTTCACTGATGAGAGTGTATTTTCTCCAGCCTTGGATAGCTTTAATAAATGAAGCCAATTGCATGGAAGAAATATTAGGGCCACAGTTACTGACCTACAAAAAATACTGATTCTCTCAGTGGCCCTGATCTGAACCAAGCATACATTTTTAAATACAAATCATGCTGCAATACTTACTCCTCTTTAATGCTGTCCCTCACAAAAAATATTATCTACCCCTAGAGGTCTTCAGTCTTTCAGGTTGAATAAGCCATAAAGCAGAGGTGTCCAAACTTTTGCAAAGAGGGCCAGAATTGGTGAGGTGAAAATGTGTGGGGGCCAACCACTAACCAGGGTTAGTGTGGGCATGGTCTGCGCGGGTCCACACCAGCATGCCCCCACCAGGATGACATGAGGGATTCCCTGTGCACAGAGTCCAGTGTCAGTGCAGGCTCCGTGCAGAGCACGTTCTTGGAATCAGAGTGGGCATGGTCTGTGCGGGTTCCGCACTGCACATGCCCACTATAATGACATAAGGGATTCCCTGTGTCAGAGGCTGCGGGCGGGTGGAAATCTGAACACCAGACTTTGGACATGCCTGCCATAAAGTGTCATTCAATCAGAAATACAGGACAGTTTGTGAGTCCAGGGTGTCATGGAGCAGCCCCTGAGGGGATGTCACCAACGCATCATGCAGAGACCTGACAGAACTGTGTTGCGATCATGTTTCCAACCCTGGTATGGGGGGGGGGGTCACCCTCACATATTATATTTCATTGTAATTTATGCATGGTGTGAATCTTACACTAACAATAAGCTCCCTTTAAAATTCTTGTGCTTCATTTATCCATAAATTTTAGCATTTAGCATATCAACTCTTACACGCTTGAATGCCTCCAAATTACTGGGTCAATGTAAACTTTAAGAACACCAAAACTCTGTGAATTTGCAAGCAGAGATTTCAGAGCCCATTGCAGACGGGTAATGAAGCAACAATCGCATTATTACTTATTCTGATGGAAAGATTTAGCAAATAATTCTCATTTTGGGTTAAAAAAGACTAAGAAGTGAAGCGCAATATTGCTTTGTTGCAAGAATCACCCCCTTTGTGACACAATGTATCAGTTTTAATGGTTCACGTTCACCTCCCAGCCTCAGCGGGTATAATGGTCTCTGGCAGCGAAACGCTTTGGCTGTGAAAGACCGTTTCCCTGCGCAATGGTGCATCGAAAAGAATCAGCGAGTTGGGGAGACTTTGCAGAGCGCACGGCCGACTTTGCATATTGAAATTAGACTTTCAATCTCTTTTTGTTTTTCATCAAGTGTTGTGTTTTTCGGCCTCGGTGGGATCGCACACAATGTTTACAATCTGCTGCTGATACAAACAGAGATTGACCACGGTGAACGCAGCCTCAGATCATTAGCAGGATCTTCTCATCTCACTTTGCCGTGTTTTGGTTTTCTGAATAACACATTCACTTCTGTGTACAAAGTTGTGTTTGCAGCGCTGAGGAAGCATTCATTAAGTTAATCTGGGCCTCAGGGCTGAGGGCTCCTAGATTCACACCAAATGTGAGAGAGGCGCTAAAAGTTATTTAATTTGCTAATTAGAGAAATGGATAATAACAACAACAATTCTTCCATTAATGTCGCTGCATTTTAGCAAGAACCCAGACTGGGCTAAAAAAATCCAAACATTAAAATGATTAACTATTATAATCTGTGCAGGTTTACTCATTAAATATTCATACAGCTTTATGTTTTAATTGATGTACTTACTTTTCTTGTGACTGACACATCGGAGCTGGTTTACTAAAAGAATGTAGACAGTTCACTGAGCAAAGTGAATTATCCCCATACAAGGGGTATGTCATTTAGCTTAGTGAATGTGTCAAAGCCCCACTGATTTCAACCATCAAATTGTATTTAAAAAAATACATATATTTCCTTTTACATGATCAGATTTTTTTTTGCAAAATAATTTTTTACCACATTTTTTACACTTAGGTCTCTATTTATAAAACAGCGGATCTGACAATCCCTCGTGGGAATTTTCCAGGTTTATGTATTTAAAGTAATCGATTCCCACCAGAGAATGTTTGAGGAAATGTTGGAGTCTCTGTTTTATATAAAGAGACCTAAGTTATTCACCTCTTTCAGATTGATAGTTCACTATGCCATATAAGGATCCTAAATCCCCACCATCTCCACCCTACTGCAAGAGCACAGAGATCAATACCAGATCTTTGTATTTACATTGTTTGAATTGTTGTATTTACATTGTTTTAAACTTAGAGACTGGTTAGCTATGAGATCTGCAAGATGAGAATAATTTACATAGAGACTGTTCACCTAGCATAGTGAAATGTGGTACAAATTCACTTTGCAATAAAAAAAAATACCCAGTGATATGAAAAAAAGTTTGCTTGCACATGATTGGACAGTTGAAGTCAGCTGAGCTTTGTCCCATTCACTAAGCTAAGTGAAATGTCTCTTGCAGGGTTATAATTCACTTTGGTAAGCTGAAGTTTCAATGTACTATAAACAGTTAATTTGATGGAAAATATGAATATTTCATAGCTAAACTGGGCCTGACAGTAACTTTCCAAGTTGGCACTAAATTATTCCTGATTTGTCACACTATACAGCAACAATCTATTTATTTTTCTGCTCTCTGTCGATGTAAAATCTCTCTTTTACCTCTTTTTGTGTTTTTCTCAATGTGAACTTCAGCATTCATTATACTATGAACCTAAACATATGTAGGAAATCATTAATATTTTATATTTGGTGAAGAAACGTGAAATGCAGAATTATTTTTCTTACTTAGGCTCTCAGTGATGAAAAAAAAAAAAAAAAAAAAAAAGACGGTGAAAAACAAATAATGTGAACAATTTCATAATGCCCATCTTATATGAAAAGATTGTTTTTACTTCTGTAAATTTAAAATATTCTCACATATGAAAAAAAACTGAATATGAATAAACATGCTGAACGTTTGCTGAACTTTTTCCATACATAAACACAAAATATACATTAAAGGTACAGAGAAGCTATAAGCTAAAAATACTTATTTCTGAATTGTTGTTGTTAAATGTTTGTGCAACTCTTTTTCCAACTTATATTTTTATTATAAACTACACTAAATTCAATTTTACGGCACATATTGAATAATTCGACACCAAATATGTTAAGCTTTAAAAATAAGTGGCTTCAAATAAAATGAAGAATTAGGATCGTCATAGGGGACACAGGGGGTGCTTTAAAAACTGTTACACTAACTGTGAATGATAGCCCTAGAATGATTGCTCTGCTTCCCGTGTGTGCATTAGAACCCTTGTGCACCCCACACGTGTGTTTGCATTCTAATGAGCATGTCCGGGATGGGGGTTCACAGTTTTTAGGATTTTTGCAATCACTTTGTTAAATTTTTTTAATAAGGTTTGACAGCTCTAAACCCTATGAGTGACCAAAGCTGAGTGCTTCAGGATTCATACATGGGAGGAGCAGGTAAATCCAAGACATATAGGTGCAGAGTGGGGGGATGTCCCACCATGTAAAAAATGATTGGGCCGCTCTAAAGATTCACTTTCACTAAATAACCTGCAGACCAGACTAAAAATGGTAAACAAACTCCAAGCTGATATAGTGGCCAAGGATTCGGTTTACATGTTGGTGCTGCCATTTAAAGTACATTGGGCCTGATTTATTAAAGCTCTCCAAGGCTGGAGACGATACACTTTCATCAGTGAAGCTGGGTGATGCAGCAAACCTGGAAAAAAATTTTTCAAAGTCATTTGCTAGCAAATATTTTGAATCCTGGACCGAATCCATTCTAAGTTTGCTGGATCACCCAGCTTCACTGAAGAAAGTCTATCCCCCCCAGCCTTGGAGAGCCTATTGGACATGCCCCCATGTGTTTGTATAGGGCCCCAATGCACATTGATGCAGAAAACAACACCCACACATGCAATACACCAGTGAACATGCAGTAGGTATGTGAAAATCAAAGTCCACTGTATTTTTCCTGTTATCAGCATGTCAGAATGTTTTAAATATCGCCAGAGCAAAGAAGTATATTTATAGAATATAGAAATATATATAGAAATCTACAAACTTATATATCTGTCCCAGTGACAATTGTCTAAGTGGAGATTTCTCTCACTCGTAGTTAGGATAAGCACCGGTACATTTTAGAAATGAGCTCCAACTTATATTTTTAAATTTAAAGAATGGTTTTAATGAAATAGGTAAATAAAATTTATTTATTTATTTTATATTCTATGTCTTTTTTCAAGATTTTCCTACACTTCCTGCGAAAGAAAACAGCTTTTCCTGTTGTGCATACAAAACAGGAAGCAAAGGAAAATCTCCTCTAATAGGATACAGTGCAGTGCTAGTAGTAGTTTACCATGCTATCGATATCCCCAAGAATTTGTAGTTTTGTTCAGATTCCCTTAAAGTACAAATCTCAGATATAAGGGGCCCATTTGCATCCCCCAAAAATGTGCAAGATAAACCTGAGAGCTTTGCAAATTATAGAACAGTTTGAGTAAATTTAATAAAATAAGAACAAGCCTGCTGTAAGCAGTATATTATTTTTCCGCTGGTTGTCATGGCTTACTGCAAAATACAGTTTTCATTATTATTACAATAGAAGAGGAATCTTTATTAGGTTATGTAACCTCCATCAGTCATTGTTTCCACTTACAATTAAAGTGTTTTTGTCTTCAAGTGGCAGCGCTACTGTGAATACGCTGCAAGACAACAGGCGGCACAACGCCACTTCCAACAAACACACACACAGATCTACTGAGCGTAGGCTGCCACAAATGACGAGACCATTTTGAAGGCCGAAGACGCTCACAATAGGATCCATCTTTAATGAGCAAAACTTATTCTGGAATATTAAACTTTGCTTTAAATGTGAAACTCCGGGATAGAACACTAATGGCGGACATGTGCTTTCCATGATCAAAGAACCCAACCATAAAAAGAATATTTAGAGATATTTTCAGCTGAGTTTTGTTTATTCAACTTTTTATAAGGAATAATGGGACAACTCATGTCTGCAGCTTGTTTACAATGACTCAAAGAAAGTCCTAAGAGACCGGCCTATCTATCTATCTATCTATCTATCTATATTTATCTATCTACCGGTATCTATTAATCTATCTATCTATCTATCTATCTATATATCTATCTATCTATCTATCCCTCTATCTATCCCTCTGTCTATCTATCTATCCATCCATCCATCCATCCATCCATCCATCCATCCATCCATCCATCTATCTATCTATCTATCTATCTATCTATCTATCTATCCATCCATCCATCTATCTATCTATCTATCTATCTATCTATCTATCTATCCATCCATCCTCCTCTCTGTCTCTCTTATAATGGAGAGTAAACACACGCATTGTTCCCTCTGGTTGACTTGCTGTTTGGGGATCCTCAGAAGCTTCTTTAGGACCTGACAACCCATTGTCTTTGTCCCAGATGGTTCGTGTTAATCTGCTTTGTCTGTAATTTTATCACCCCCTCCAGTCAGAGAGATTCAATGAAGCTCAATTTCCAGATGAAAGCTTAAATAAACAGCCTCTTGAGAATGATTCACTGCTATAGATTTTCACAATCTTCAACTGTCCCACCTTCGCTCATTCATTCAACAAACCACTCAGCAATTTAATAAGCGACATAACATCTATGAGCGGGCCCCAGGCTCCTGAAGTTAAAGTGTCACTCCACTCCTCCTGTATCACTGTCTGTATTAGTCTGTCATTTGCAACCCCTATTTGATGTACAGCGCTGCATAATATGTTGCCGCTTTAATAATCCAGTTTATTAATATAATAATAATAATATCAATAATAATATTAATAATAATTTAAACAATCCTCAGAGAATGTCACAGTAAATTTGCTTCTAAGGAAAGGGGGTGCAAATAGAGCAGCGCATAAAGAATACGTGTGCTTTGTTGAAAGCTACACATTCCATTTCAATGTTTATACAAAATGAATATTCTAATGTACCTAATTTTAGTAAAATCTGTGCCGAATCTTCTTTTCTGTCCCCACAAAATCTCTTAGAGAACACAAATCTTCCATTAAATGAATTTCAGAAATCCTTGCTTAATCATTATATTGTCTGGTCTATTTCTCAGAGCCTGATTCCATGAGGTCCAATATGTATTAATAATATTATTATCATTATTATTATTTTATACATTATCCATCCTATTATTATATTTCTCCAAATGTATTGTATGGTAAAGTACAATATCAAAATGCTGTGTTAAAAAAATAGTATATAACAGGCCGAATTATAAATGCGCAAAAAAGTCAACTTAAGAAAACCCCCTTTGTTTGTCAACCAAAAAAAAAAGGATTTACGAAAGTTTATGGGTGGCAAAAACTGTCAAAAACATTTAGCAGAAAACAGATTGAAAGTCTTCTTAAAAATGCGTCAAAAGTATGGCAGAATGCCCAGGGCAGCTTTACAAACAGATAAAATTCAGAATCAATATTTCTCATGACATAAGAGGCGGTAGAATATCAATGGTGGCTTTTTATAAATAAACTTCTATATTTTGGGTTGTAATAAGACAAGAAGCAACACGCCGTGGCTGGATGGACCATTTATTGCTGTGACTATTCTAAATTGGTGGAAAGTGAAATATGAATTCTGCAAATTGTTCACATGTGGATGCAGACACACCACAGGGTGTAATTCAAAGATACATTTCACCTACTATTGCACCTCTATTAGGGGGAGAAACACCCTGAAATATATCTGTAATAAATAATATTCAAGTTGAAACATTCTAGATCTGCTAAGCGTGCATGAGAATTTTTCTCCCTGTGTTTGGAAGATGACCGGACTTGTAGCGTGCCTGCACCTGTATTGGGACCTGTGGTTCATCACGTTGGGAGGTGGAATGGTAGTTTCTTTTGATATTCCAGGGAGTTAAATCCATTTGGGCACAAAACTGAACTTTGGAAAAAGCTCATTCATATGTTATATTATAAATTTTATATTAATTGAATCATATATATATATATATATATATATATATACATATATAAATGATTATATACATTACAATGTAAAGCTGCATAGTGTGAAGGTTACATGTGTGCCATTTAAAGAGCACAATTCAGAAAAAGTCATCTTAAATGAAGGTATGGTAAGTGCAGACACAGATACTTGGATGTCCCAGGGGTCTGCATGATGTGTCACGCATCCTTGTGAGTGGAGATCGGGTCCCATAACTAAGTAAAATGCACACACTCTGCATGAGACAATAGAAGAACTCACAATGACACAGGAGGATATAAAACCCTAATACACAGAGACATAACCCTGACATATAGGAGCCCGCCGTCCTGGAAATAGGGGCTATAACAATGTGGCTGACAGTTCAGACAGAAAAATATGAAGCAATTTTATTCCAGTGATATAATAAGACAGCCTGGGCTGCTGTTGCAGAAACATTCTAGATGTCAAAGTATCATGAAAATTATTTTGATAATTTATTACTGAATCACCTAGAAAATCAATTTTGCTTGATGTACCTGGCTGTATACTTACAAACTACTGCAGCCAAGCAGACAACATTTCCAGAAAGAGTCACCCTTCATATTTCTCTCATGACAAACTTGCAATGACAAATATTCATGGATGAATTTATAAATATTTCCTGATACAACACTAGACTGAAATGACTCTACAAGAATCAGTAAAATGGAACTAGAGTCGCTGAGTATCAAAATCAGCTCAATTAATTTGGAGAACCTTCTTATGTGACTTCTACAGTTCATTTATATTCTTATATAAAGAGAGGAAATTAAACAAAACTCTTTTCCAATGTTTAACAGAAAACACTAATGTCATGATCCAAATACGAAAAACATTACTCTATCCTTACTATATAGGAATGAATTAATATAAATAGGAATCATTTCTGCTATACCCAGGGAGCCAGAACAATGACTGGGCTTATTCCAAAGTTCAGTTTTGTGCGCAAATAGATGTGAAACAAGAAGTGGCCAGTTATGTGGCCAAGAAGGTTATCAGCAATAAGAACACTAACAACTTTACTCAGTTCTGAGCAGGGTGACCTTGAATTTAGTATTTCATTAAGTGTTGTCACCATATTGGAGAACAGGGGGAGTCATTGGCATGATCAACACCAAATTCCTGTTTGCAGATATCATAAAAAGAATATTATCACAATGAATACTATAACTGACTTATTTTGGGTCACCAGGATTGTTGGGGCACCTGAGCTATATTTATTTATTTATTTATTCTCCCACTCACCCCTTTTCTATCTCCAAGCTGTGGTGCTGGCTTTTTTTCTGAAAAAATATCATTCATTGGAATGCAGTTTGTTTTATCTTTTCAATCACAACTTGCAGAAAAAAATGCTACAACACAACTCAAACAATATCCATCCATGAGAAAGCTTTGTGTTGTAGCGTGAAATGCGTCAGCATTTGTTCCTGTAGGTGAATCTATGCATTCTGATTTAGGCATTCCTTAATCCTTCACATTCTTAGATGTAGGCATCACACATCATTCACCGTATTTATTTTTCACTGTACCCACAATTGCCTGATGTGTGGGTTTGAACAACCTGTTTTTTTTTTTACAAATGCCTATTTATATATTTAAAAGGTCTTCATTGAGGAATTGCATTTATAGTCACATATCTGAATGCTCATTTATAGGACCGGATTGTCAGGAAACACTTCGTTTAAAAATGTACTTGTGGTCTGAGGCTGGCAATAATGACCTTGCCAATCCCAGTCCATTCAATCTTAGCTCTGATTGTGGAAATGTGGTCAGTATCAATAAATTCTTTTCTTTATTGCCTTTGGACTCATCCTCCTCTGTAACCCTCACCGTCCCCTGGCTAATGACAAAACTTGTCATCTAACCTCAATCTCCCATCCCCGGGTGATGGATATCCCGTCAGCAGACTTCAGCGCCTGTGAGCTGGGATAACGTATTACTCTTGTCTCTGGCACCGATTCTAATTTACCGGATTAAGATTAATTCTATCTCCTTCCCCAGACAACGATTTAGGGGGCTTGTCCTCTATATTTAGTGTCAAAAAGGCAATCGCCCCCACACCAGACACACTTCATCCTATCAATCACCAAAGCCAAGAGGCTATTCCTGGCCACCAGAAGGACGGTCACCTTTCCTGGAAAATCCAGAGAAATGTCAAAATCCAGATTACGTCATTTGTGTTGGCACAGGTATTATTGTAAATGGGAAGGGGGGGGCACAATAGGACATTGCTGCACTGGTTGCATATACATACCATGTCCTCTTCTTTTCCAACAGCATTCACAATTGTACTTTTAGCCCAAGCTATCTTACAGATCCACCCCTGGGGCTGGGTCCATGACACCCCAGGAACACAGGAACAAGGCTTAAAGAGGATGCCTGTCATTCAGCCCAGAAGAGGACCAGCAGCAAGATGATTAAGCTACGAGTCAGAGAGAGACAGCCCCAGAATGGAGAAGAGTACTGCAACAAAACTGCAAACAAAATCCACAGATAAAAGAAATAAAAAATTCACTAATACAGCATTGCACAGGAGTAAATAACAGCAACGAAATACAATTTCAGCTTATCGACTAAGCTCTGCAAAGCAAGCGTTCATTGAGGCAAATCCAATGTAGTGAGAATAAGCATTTCTATTGGTTAGTGGTAGGGCCTATATATATGAGACATCGTTGTTAATTTGCCCCAGGGCAGACATATAGACATTTTCCTGAATACAGACAGTAACAAGCGCTGTAACGGTGTTTCAGTTCCCGACTTTGTTGGCTTGGCCTGTTCCAGCAGCAATTAGGCAACGCCACGCTTAAATTATGCTTGGATTCCTTCCAAGAAATACAGGTGGTCACTGATCCAAACTCCTTCCCTAAAACTTTTTGTCAGTGTCACAGGTGCTGCCACTTTGGATTGTAGCTGTCAGGCTGACGGCCGCCGCGCCACTTAAAAGCCGAAGTAACTTTGATAAAACAGCTGGCACAATGCACCCGGTGCCGCTGCCAACACAGAAACTACATATTGGCATTTGGAGAGGCAGTGGGATTTTACCAAGACTTCAAACCTTTCATTACACCTGGGCTGATGTGCAAAGCGATGACAGAATCGCACAACCCCCCACCCACAGATTCTCTTTTCAGAAAGCATGTCTGGCCAAAACCCCATTAATGTAAACATTAATTGGTTCTGACAGGAAGAATTCCAAGGGCAAATTCTGGAAGAGGATAAAGAAACCAACCGATCCTCCTGATAATGAGAACGCACTGATCCAAACCTGGCACCTAATTGGGGCTTATTTTATTTCCTCGCCTGCCAGACCAGCTGTTGGCATCGTAGGTCACTGTCGAGGAGTAAATATTTTGCTGGCGGATTAGAGAGTCCATTGGGTCCTTGTCAAAGAACTAATCAGCCTCTATAGCATTGACACTGGCACTGACGAAGCAACTTTTACCCTGGGATTACTCAAATTGTTTTATTTACCTCCATAAACTATTAGATCTTTTCTCCAACAAATACAAAGCGTGAAATGTATACAGATTCTGATACTGTAACAAGGATTAAATTTAAAAATGATGCACAAAGTTTGATTCTGTCTGTTTTTTCAACCAAGAAGAGTGAATAAAAGGTATTGATAAAGGGGGAATTATGTAGATGTCTGGACAGAGACAAAATCTCCAACCATTCCCAGCAATCCCCATTTAGTTTGGATCATCCCCCTCCTAGGGACAGGAGAAGATTCTTTCCCTGCACATAACACTAGCCTCAGAGCAGTAGTGACTTTTTTCAGGCAAACATATAGAGTTCCCTTTTAAGGAATATCAGTTACCTTTTTATCATAGAAATTGGCTGAATATAAACCCTTTGATCCACGAGTGTCATATTTGCTTTCACCATGTACAGCTTATAATGATCTATTGATATAAGGAAAACCATATATTTGCTCAGTACAGATGCAGAAAATACTTCCTTTTTATAACCACTGCACGGTGAAAGCACCTTGTCAATATTAGCTCTCTGTACATTTACCATGATGGATTTGGCTTTTTAACATCAGATTGCAGATGCAGTTTTCGAGTGACATAAAACATACACAATGCTCGTGGTGGCAGGAGATTATGGGGCTGTAGGTCACAGAATAAAAAAAGTACTCCTAATTAAACTATATTGTAATTTGGTAATTCCAAAGCAATCCCTAATATTATCATTATTATTAAATATACACAGTGCATAGTCACTAGCTGTCCCTGAAAGGGGCTCACAATCTAACGTCCCTACCATAGTCATATGTCATTACCAGTCTAAGGACAATTTTGGGGGGAAGCCAATTAACATAACTGCATGTTTTTTGAATGTGGGAGAAAACCGGAGTACCTGGAGAAAACCCACACAAACACGGGGAGAACATGCAAACTCCATGCAGATAGAGTGCTGGCCGAGATTCCAACCTGGGACCCAGCGCTGCAAAGGCCGGATGCTAACCATTGAGCCAACTGATTCCCTAAGCAGTCATTTCAAATGATAACTACACTTTTACTACACTCTCTTTCCTAGTGTCTGTACCGTAGGACTGTAGGACAGCACCATTCATTTATCTTTATTCCGCTATCATTCATGGTCACCATCTATTTCTCTGGCAACGCAGAAACGACACAATTGTGATGCGTGTTCCCAAATGTCTGAGCCATATCAGCACTGCAGCCTTGCACCTTGTATAAAGTATTGCCGTATTTTTTTGCCATTTAAGACGCACTTTTTCTTCCCCAAAACTGAGGGGGAAAAGTTAGTGCGTCCTATACGACAAATGTGTTAAAAAAATAATTAAAATATTATACTCACCCGATACCCGATCCTGCGTGTGTCTCTGGCTGCAGCGTGTCTCTCTTCTGCACATGAGTGATCAGAAGGGGAATACCGGTATGAATGGCACATGAGTGATCAGAAGGGGAATAATCTTTCAGAATCTTTTTTTCTAGATTTTCCTCCTTTAAAATTGGGTGCATCTTATATTCCGGAGCGTCTTATACGGTGAAAAATACGGTATGTTGCATTCTGATCACTGGGGCAGAGAATGGGCAAAGTCTCGGATGAGGGCCAAGGTTAATTTTTATAAAGATAGAATGTTTTCATACTGATGTTTAAAAGCCTTGAAATTTCTACAAAAGAAAGAAAAACATATGAACGGTCCTTTTATTTCTTTATGTACAAACTGTAAAGAAACAAGTTCTGCATTAATGTCCCTTTATGTTTTGGCACCCCACCCCATAGAAAGTCACGTCTGTCTGTCCATCCCTCCGTCCTGTCCATGACCTTCCTGCATTTCCTATACAAGTCTCTTCCCTTCTCCATATATTGTTATGCTAACACGGGCCGGGCTCAATGGGAGCCCATACCTTGGACTTCCTGCCAACGCAATAGAGGCTGGATAGACTTCCATTGTTCCCTGGAAAAGCCTGTTTGAAAGGTGTCTTTCATGGAACAACTGCTCTAACTGCAGGCTCCTGTGAGCCTAAATCATCCATTTGAATAGATTTTTACTGCCAGCTTCCTGCAATTTCATGGCACAGACACAAGAAGAGAAAGCGAAAAAAAAAAACGCTACGGGGCCACTGTAATTTCATGTCTTGGACGCATTATGGATGAATAACGCTAACAAGCAGTCTTTAAGCTTCTTTTATTCTTCTTGGTTTCACCCCTGTCTCTACTAATAGAATAGGGCTCAGTTATAAATGATTGAAATTAGCCCTTTCAGTGTCAGTGGTAATACCAGCCCTGCTAGGGATGGCGCTGCTCCAAGGCTGGCCACACACCATCTCTATTAGACATGCAATATGACGATCTACCTGAATAATGTACTTGTATCCAATCAGACTGCTACTGCATACTAATTTAGATTGAACAATTACATTGTAACATGTATGTTCAGCCTAAAAGGGGACCCACCGATCAGTTCCTTGACCCAGGTCCCTTTTCGCATCCATCCAGTCCTTTCATTCTGCTGTCTATACTGGGGAGTGCTTAAATTAACTATCAGATCTCAGGAAACCCCTTCTATAATTATTATATCCACAGCTCACAGTATATTAGTGTGGTGGCCAGTGGGAAGAATGTCACTCTTAAAGATAGCCAAAAAGATCATTGGTGTCACTTACACTGACCGGAGGGGTGCAAACTGCTCATTGCCCCAGGAACCTCTACAGAAACCCTGGTTGGGAATCAATTTCTATAATATTACATCGCTCAATATTCAGTATTGACACATTGGGGTCTCATTTGGCAGTTCAGTACATGTTTTTTATGTTATTGGAGTTGTTTTGAAATAACTTTGGGAAAAGCAAAAAAAAAAAATGACACAGGGTTTATACTAGACTACTCAATTTAGCTGATTGTACCTTCAATCCATAACAGTGCCCATCGAGATTCAGTAAGTTTAGGAATGACATTTTTTATATCTTCATTTTGTGCTCTGCAACCTTCAGGCTAAGCAGCCAGGTGAGGAAGATGTGTGCCAAGAGGAAAATTAGAGCCAATCAGTGGGCAGGCTGTGTCTATTAAATTGGTTTACATGCAAAATGTTTCACTGCAGTGTTTCTTTAGTAAAGAACAAATGCATAAAGATAAAAATGAACAGAATAATAAAGATGAAAACAACAAAACCAGCGTTTTCTTGTGCAATATTATTTTCCACCAGTAGATGTCCCCAGTCTAAAGGCCAACATTGTTTAACCCCCTTGCTTTGAGCCCAGAATATCCTGAATCTGTTCCCAGCTCATCTGTTAGCTTTCTTTCTATCATGATGTCCCTTGTCAGCACAGAACTGACTGGATCCTTGTACTGCTTCTCTATCTCTAACACTGGCTGCAATTATAATATACTTTTAATAATTCATAATTACAGAGCTAATCATTTTGTTAAAGTTGCTTGAAAAAGTTCATCTTTAATTATGGAACCATAAGTCTCAGAAAGCCACAGCTGAATGTAAGGACTTGTAAAAGTCAGATCTCCCATCAACCCATTAGAGAATAAGCCCCATGTAGGTAAATAAGCTCATCTTCTCCGAAATTACGAACGCGTCACAGATTGATCGGCGCTGATTGACAAGGGATGTCTAATGTTGTTCTGAACCTGGCTGAATGTGAGGCCAAAAAAATCAATTACATTATGTACTGCGGCTTATCTGCCATTTCCACAATTAGGAACGCCGATCCCCTCATTACAGCTAAATATTTACAATTTCCACACTCGTTGCTCATTTGTTTTCCTAAGAGGAATGTTCCTCTTCCGAATCATCGTGTCCACTTCAGCTGCCTAGGTATGAACAATCCGTACATGACGTGGTTACACACAGGAAGGCTTTTTATAAAGTTCTCAGAACTCCAAGGTGACTTCTGATGTTCTTGTAAAGGAATATTGGACAGAAAGTGATTTGTTAAAAGTGAAAAAAAAACAAAAACGTTTTTAATCCCATTCCATCCAAAACTGATTGTTAAGGCTTATTGCATTTTAAATACCTATATTATTGTCCTCAACTAAACAACGACTGTAAATCTCGGTGCATGAACTGTGATGGCTTTTCATTTGGAACTGTACATACATCTGCTGTGTTCATCTTGAGGGTCTTCCATCTTCCATTCCCTTTGTCTCCATAGGATTGTTTCCCCTTACTACACTACTGTTAGGTAGACTGCTAAACTAGTATATAAATATATATATATATATATATATATATATATATATATACATATACACTACCCTGGCATCAACAGGTCACTGTTGGTGGTGTTTGTTTTACTATATGTTTATTATTAGGAAGAGGATAGGGAAGTACAAAGTTGTAGACAAAAGAAATGTGCAAAACAACAGGAAATGGTACAAAGTGATGCCAATCAGTGAATAGGGATCCATTATGAGTATGTAGCATAACACAGGAACCATAGAACAATATGTCACCATTGGAACAGGGAACATTCATCATATAAAAGTCCAAACATTAAGTTTAACCGGAGAGATTCTTCCCCAATAGCGAAGGAAGAAAGAAAGAATGAAAAGAGAGACAGAGAGAAAGGAAGGAAGGAGGAAGTGAGGTGTGAGACAACGGCTTTGCAATGGCACTTTATATCATTCTGTTGGTGGTATTCATAGTGTTCTTTGGTAACGTTTTGGTTTTGTGAATAAATTGGTTGTGTGGCTAGTTTGGACATTGTATAAACTCTATACGGCTGGGCCTGTCATTAGTTATAGAGAACACTACTTGTATTCTCCGCTGTGCACATTCTCTTGTTCTCTGGACATCTCACTTCCAGTCTGATCATTGCAGTCATCTCTCTCCGGCTGTGGCTCAGAAACCTGTACACCCAGCAGGAGCCAAGGACGGGGAGGCTTGTTACAATCCAACTATGCCAAACCATGAAGCCTGGAACATGACATATGACATGAACGGTAAAAAAACCTGCAATTTATCATAAAGTAGAGACAGCTACTGTATTTATATCTATTACCTACAAGTCAGCAGCTGTGCCTGGTCTGAGCACCCCACTGCTTGGGAAATTTAAACTCAAAGATCGCTTCGGGTCTGCAATACAGGTCTGGAAAATGATGTGACAGTATTGTCTGGACTGATACCAGAACTACATCCAACCTGTTCACTTACCTGGGTGAATGATCACTATGCAAAAACCTAAGATTTGCTATATAAAGTATACACAACTTTTTACTAACATTCCAAACTCAGTGTTTATTTCCTTCCTTTCCATTCCAACTAAGGTTTTTTATTGGGGGGGGGGGGGGATCCAGTTGAGAGGTTGCAGAACTTAAAAGACAAACATTTGCTGGGAGTTGTAGTTCCTGGAAAGCTAAAATCTAGCTATTACCAGGCCTGTGGAAAGGGCTTGAGATTCAAAGCTGCTTGCTGATTCCTTACCTTAGAGTTCTATCTGACCTATTACAGAAATGAGGACATTCCCTGTAAATCTAAGTCTATGTATTCTTTTTAATACATGTAGAGTAAAAAGTTGTGAGGACATGGGGGGTGCATAGAAAAAAATTGGCCTAAGTGTGCAAATAATTGAAACGTGGCCCTGATCTGAGCCAAGCAGATATCTAAAATAGGAGTTTGCAGCCGGCGTTGGCTGCGTCTCTGCCAGTTACCCAGGGGAAACCTTCCATCCAGCCATTCTCCTATCTCATTTCACGGTGTGCAGCACACTTCATACACCACGCTAACCATCACTAATCCACCATGAATATTGCCTTTAGATATGAGGACGCAGGAGTTTACTATCTCGCTTTATCCCGTCTGAAGCCAACAAACACCACCTCCAGGTAGCCGGCAACTAATAAATGATTTATCTCCATATTAATAAAAGAAAGAGTGACGCTTTTAAGGCCAGACGTAGGAGGAGGACAGAGATAACATTGGGGGCCCATCGCCTCTCTGTAGAGGTCAAGGATAAAAGAGGATTCGCTGGGTCTTATTAAGTGCTAAGCTAGGAGTCAGAAAAAGTGCTACAGATACAAATTGTCAACTAGGGGGCTTCCAAACTTTTCAGAACTAAACAGAAAATACATTGCTTCAGGTACCCATGGTTTGATTCAATAATTAACAAGTATCTAATCACAAAAATAAATATGTAATGTGTTGTATTTGTTCCCCATTTGTGTTGCCTGCATGAGTTCTCTCTTTTTTAGGCTTTGTTTTATTTTACCTGCAAGCAACACACTTCATGTCCAGGGTGACAACACTCACTCATTGTACTATGTTGTCATGCCATGGTAGAAAAAGTATTAGATTAAAGAACACCTCTACTAATCTCCATAAGTGGAGGGGTTCTACAGTCTGAAAAGACAGCTGGAACATTTACAAGACCTAACAAGAGCACCTAAAGCTGGAGGAAGCCAAATACCCTACTAGTGTGTTTTCAGGATGTCAAGAAAAATAAGCTTGGAGGAAACCCATGGGGAAAACATACAAACTCCATTTATTCAGTGTCTTGGCCAAGAATCAAACCTGAGACCTTGGTGCTGCAAGATTAAACAAATATACACTTTTGCTGTCTAACATAACTTAATTTTCAGGGATTTTGTGCTATGAATCCTTCCAGGTGAATGTAGCAGGCATTGAACAACTAGGGAATAGGTGCTGTAAATACAACTTTGATTCAGCTGGTGAATCTTCTCCAAGGTGCTCTCTATGGTGCTGAAAGTTGGTCATTCATCAGTTTCAGTACTAGTAGAGATCTGCTTTCCACAATTACTGAGAGTTCCACTTTGAGTTTATCCAGAATCAAAACTTTTGAATTTTTGAGTGCTAAAACACTTGTTGGTTTTTTAATACAGTCTGTGTCACCATATCAATTTCTATAATCTTCCATTATCTGTATCTATTAATTGAAATAACTTGTCATGAAACCAAAATATTGCAGAACTCTTTCTATCCAAAACAATCCATACGTGTATCCAAAACAAATATATTTGAGTATTTTACATAACCTAAGTAAGGCTTAGTTTACACAAACTGTTTCCTCAGCATTTACCCTGAGGCTTTTAAAGCCCTTGTTTGAAATCCCCTTGCATTACAATGAGTTAATCTACACCAGGACGTTTCCTTTAGGCATGTTTATGACATTTATCCTAAACGTTGCTTGCAACGCTTAAAAGATTAAAACGCTGGTTTGACGCTGGAAAACGCCCCAAAACACGGGTAAAGGCTTTCATTGATTTCAGCATTTTTGAGCACTTATTTTTGCAAGTTATTTAAAAAGCGGGAAAACGCAACATAAAGGCAAGCTTTTAAACGCAACATAAAGGCAAGCTTTTAAACGCAACATAAAGGCAAGCTTTAAAAGTGCATAAAACGCATAAAAACGCAATAGGAACTTTTACATGGGTTTTAAAAAAACGTCCATGTAGATCCAGCCTAAACAATTGCTCCCATTTCACCACATTTTTCACAACTGAGTACAACAAACCGAGAACTCCACGCATGCAACTATTTTTTTTATAAGACAAACAATCTTGTTTTTGGCTCTTTACTAAATAGTTCCTGATAGTGCTGTAGATTCCATCTACCTGAACCGCACAGGACCTCCATTTGGTCCCCACACTCATCAGATAAAAACCCCTTTACATCCTACGCCACTAATGCTGATTTATTGTATCTCAGCGTCTCTTTTGTTTATAGCAAAACTAAGCAACATGTCAGTCCTTTCCCCATGCAAAGTGATAGAGATACAAGCGGTATCGCAATATTTTATTGGCCGTCTCCACAAAGCGACACATCAAACGGCTGGGCTGCCAGTCCCATGTATCACATGTAGAGGTAGTATTTATGGTTGCTGACACGTTCGGGATGAAGGTTTGTCTAAGTGAGGCCTTGTCTGATTTATGGCGGAAATAAGCAGAGTAATAAAAACGAGGTAATGATATTTTTCCCCGTAGAGGGGTAGGAAGCTATCCGCGATTGTATATACATGAAATTATAATTTACATGTATAATGATGAGTTTGGTAGTGGAGGAGAGGGAGGCTATCCATCTCTCCTTCCTTCAATCCGCCTTCAAACGTGCCATAAAGAAAAAAAAAAAGTATATAACCTTTTTCTGGAGTATTATTGCTACGTAAAAAATGTGCTTTCCGAAGGTCTTGGGAGGCCCATCACTTTCCCGCCGCAATCTGGCTGATTAACTGTGCCCGGCGCACTATCTGTCAACGCGGGGAGTCTTTCGCCGTTGGCGGGGACAGATTGAGCTCGGAAACAGCCACAAGGCAGCTTAGCTTAATGGGACTGAAAACATTTCTCGCCTAATGTATGAAAAATGCTACGGGCCTTCTTTAAAGTTGGGTGTTTTGCATTTTTATGTCAATTTGACACAGAATCTCATTTCACCGCCTTGTGTCTTTAATACAGGATTTATTTCCTGCCTGGACAAAAACACAACGCGAGAGCGCATTACGGAGAAGGAATTTTGTACAAGGTGGAACCTGGTAATAGATCTTGCAGAAAATACACGATTCTCTAGTAGGGCTGATTGTATGCTTCTCTATATGGTACAGTTACATTGTATCCAACAGCAAAACTTTTTGATCACTGTTACGGAGATTCATCCTATTTGTGGTTCTATTGGGGACACATGAACCAATCAAGACATTTATCCCATGTTAGAGATTTTCTCTCAATGGCCTTGATTTATTAAAGCTCTCCAAGGCTGGAGAAGATACCAAATGAAGCTGGGTAATCCAGCAAACCTGAAATGGATCTTGTCCAGAATAGCTAATGACTTTTAGGAAATCCATTACAGGTTTGCTGCATCACCCAGCTTCACTGATGAAAGTGTATCCTCTCTAACCTTGGAGAGATTTATTAAATCAGGGCCAATCAATCAGCATAAAGTCTACAGACATGATGTGGGAATATCTCAGCAATAGAGCAAGAGAAATAATGAAAGCATGTTGGTATTCATTGTTCAGAGAACATCAGGTACACTTTAGGGTAGGAGTACTGGTTAAAAAAGCAAGTAAATTTTCCACCTCTCGCCCTTCCCCTCAATGCTGGGAGGCTGCAGATTTGAGACTCATATTTGCTGTCAATGTTTATTCTAGAGCAGCCATTCTCAGCCAGCGCTCCTCCATTGCCAGAGCTGTGATTGACTGGCCCCCCATAAGTTGGTGTTTGCTTAGCACTGGGGCCAACACCACTTGGCAGAGCCGGCTGCATGAACCAAGGCCCTTTTCAGCTGTCCGTAAAGCTGGAATTCTTGCAGCTAAGAAAGAGGAAATTTTCCCAGTGGCAATCAATGCCAGTAGCTTTTTATTTGCTTTGATTTATAAAGGAGGGGACCCTGACACATGAACATTATTTTAGGAATACATCAGTACAAAGTTGAGAAAGGTTACTCTAGAATAGCATTTCTCAATCAGGGTCCCATCAAGAATTTGCTAGGGGTTCCTTGAGCGATGAGCAATTTGTGATACTCTATTACCACTGACACCAATGAACTGTAATGATGACATTCTTCCCAATTGCCATCAATGTAAGAGGAATTCTTCCCACTGACCACCACACTAATACACTGTGAGGTGTGTGTATAGTAATATAGACCCCAACTTTTAACAAACTTGTTACATTGTAAAAGGAAAAAAAAAGTACAGTGCAAAAATCAGCAAATTGATAATTGTGAAGCTCTCTCAGAGGGTCCTCAGCTTGATTTCAGGTTTGTGTAATTGCCTTATAAGTGACAAAAAAAGCCTTTGGTGTTCCTTGCTGGCTGAAGTGAGCTCTTGTGAGATAATCGCAGGGTTTTCACACCCCCACCTAATTCTCCTGTACACCGAGAGGCAGTTAAACTTGACCCCTGAGAGGTGCTTAAGAAGCGGCATCATTGTGCCATAAATGATTAATAATTCTGGTTCAAGGACCAAACTACACCTGGGATATTAGTGTTATGCTAATAAGTAGAAACCTCAACAAATCTTCAACAGAAATCATCAACAAATAGATAAATTAAATAGAATGAAAGAAAAATCTACCCTGGGGTTTAGGCCCATTGCAAACTAATGGCAGGGCTGGCTTATTTTGGGGAGTGTCTGCTGATAATGTATGTGTAAGCATCCACAACTAAATTCTCCACCCTGATAATTATAATTATTATTATATATATGTATCGTAAGACATTTTTTCTAAAAATATTCAAAAGGTCAAAGTTTATGTTTCCTGTTGAGGAACATGGGGCCTGGCTTATATATGTGAATCCCCCAACTGTTTAGAATGCATGCATGGGGTCTTATTCGTTCCACACCAATGTGTTTGATTCAACAAGAATCCTTTAAAGCAATTTTTTCTTATTCAGAAAAGTGTACATGTATTCATACAAAAATAAAGTGATCCATAAACATATAATAGGGTATGGGAGGTGCGGTATCCGTTATAAATACAGTTTACAATTCATTCATTCTCTGCCAGTTAAGCCTCCTGCTGTAGGAATATAATACAGTTTATGGTGTTGAGCTGTTATTGTTATCTTGCTGTTATTTATGGGTTCAATATCTTGACAAAGGTTTTACTGCCATGGAACAATATTTTCTTCTTTTTTTTCTTTTAAACAAGACAAGGTGGCTCACAACCTGCTGCCTCAATACCAACAACAGAGACAAAAGTAAGCAAACTTTTTTTAATGGCCAAACTTGTGCAAGATCCCTAAAAGTATTTATTATCCAAAAATGTAAATACACTTAAACACATAATATTGTGTCCTTCATATGTGAAAGTCATAGAATATTATAAGGGAAATACAAAATATAGTTTGGTATAATGTGATATAAATGAGAAGAGGTTGGTTGGATTCTATAACTTCAAGTGGAAACTGAACTGAAAATGGAATTTCAGGCTTCTTTTATGCTTATGCAATGGGTTAGAAAAGGAAACAACAGTAAAAAGGAAACAACAGTAAAAGTTTTTTTTATAAAAAGCTTTCCAATGATAGATTCTTTTATTGTTGTCTTTTTGTTCTGCAAAGATTACCCCAAAATTGCATGAAATTACTTTATTATATTGCAGCTTGTGATTAATTACCTCCTATTAAAAACCTCATGCAAAATGTTATATATTGCTTACATTGTGACTGATTTGGATCATATGCTTCTGTCCTGCGATCGATTGCTTGATCACATGATCAAATCCCACATTAGCTTGTTTCAATTGCGTTCCAACTGTATAAGTAATAGCTTGTGAACACAGACATTGCACTCAAGGGTTGCTTTCAGCAGTTTATTGCAGTGGGGTATAAATGTAGGTTTCGAAAATAGGGGGTGGGGGGCAAATGAACCAATCTGGGAAAGTGCGTATGGGTCAAAACTAGTAAGAAAACATTACGCTGGTCTATGCTATTGCCTCACTCAATGTAATTTCAAAAATAAAATCAAAAAGGCTTACCTCCCCATGTGAGATATTGCATGTACTAGCTAATAATGTGTATACATATATCACTGAAACCCTACACTTTAATGGAATAAAGGGCTGAAGAGTTGAAAAGCAAATATCCACTGTGACATCATATCTAGGACATTGTTCCAGGGGATGATCCCATGACATAACGACTCATGTAAGAGTTACGCGTTTCGCGGGAAGAACCCACTTCCTTAGACTATAATTGCAGCCAACAGTAAATCTAAACAGAATTACAAAAACAGATATAAAATTATGAAGTAAAGAAAAATTATGCGTATGAAGGATAGACAAGGTGCAAGTGTGTGCCAACTTAATTGTGAGAAAGTGAGTAAATCCAAAAATATAAGTCAAAAAAGTGAAAACATCCAAACTAAGGTAGTATCATAGTCTAATTAGTATCATAAAGCAAATTCATAAAGTCATGCTTTGAAGCCAAATGACTGCAAAAGTCTGTGTTTAGATTACTTTGTCCTTAACTCAAGAACAATTTAATAATAAATTCAATAAAATGCATTCTGAATAATTCTGATCCAAAGAGGTAAATGGGAATCTGCTGACCTCCTTCGAACAATGTGAAGAGATGGAAACCAACACCCGTGCACACAATTCTTAAAATCTGTACATGTGTTCCAGGCCTTGGATTTTGAAATAAAGTCAATATTTGCATACTGCACGTACGCTGGGTTTGTGGCTAGCAATCCTCCTGAATTTGATGAAGCAGGGGTTATACACTGGCAATCTGTGGTGAATTTTGTACCCCTTTGGGCCAACTGGCAATGGCTGCTCTACAGACAGTTTTACTTTAATCCGGCTGTTCTTTACCTAAACAAGGTCATGGCCTGCTCGGCCGTCAATGGATCTGATCCCAAGTACAGAACATTATTTGCAATTCAACCATCCCAGCTTGGTCTCATACCTTATTGCAACCCAGCCAGCCATTCACCTATTACCCTCCTGCTAAATGAATCCTTAATGATTGACAGGCCCTGTCCGCAGCCATGCAGAAAACGCGCATCAGTCACAATCAGCGCCTCTCCCTCTGCACTCCATGACAGCTCTCTATGGAGAACATGCCATAGATAATGAGACATTTATAGGCACTAAAGGAACCCCTCTCCGCTTTTACTCTCCAAATAGTTAAGCGACGCAATTAAACCGGCGTAAAAATTAATTTACAAAATTATGTCAGGCAATGAATACTAAACGTATACAGCAATCCTCACAAACAAGCGATACGAGACACCTACTGAGCCAGTAAAATATGGGATAATCATATGTAGGAGAGCAAACAAATAAATTATAGACAGAAAAATTAAAGCTTAAAATTATGATAACTAATCAATAAAAACAAATTAAGTAAATCAAATGATAGCAACCGATCCAAAAAGATTTTACCTTAAGGTGATTGGTTGTTGTGGGTACTGCACCTTGTACATCCTCTGTGATAATGTCTCATTATTTGTATCTGTCCGTCATTTGCAACCCCTATGTAATACGGAGCTATGGAATATGTTGGCGCTTTATAAATACAGTTTAGTAATAATAATAGCAATAATGATATGCAGATAACATCAATATTTCTTCTAAACACAAATTCATTAGTTTAAATTGGCTTGCAGAGTTAATACAAGGTATGCAAAAGTATATAACAAAATTTTAAGATATGCATTTGACAAATAGGCCAAAGGGTCAGCCAAAATAAAAAAAAAAATGATATTGCAATTGATATTTGGTGTGGACCGAAACAAGATCTTGGGATGTCATGAAACTTGTATAGAGGAAATAAATAGAAAATTAAATAGAGAGAAACTCAAATTATTCTTAAACAAATATTTTTACTGATTACATATTTATTATCTGGCTGCTTTGGACTCCCACATTGATTATAAAATAGAATACAATGAAAACAATACAATATATTATTATTAGATGATATATAAAGCAAGTTATCAAGATCGCGTGTCATTCTCTTTATTGTAAACCTGAAAATCTTGCTTAAAATATTCCTTGAAATAAACCGAAGTTGTTTCCTATTTAGTTTATACCTAAATCCGGCTCTGGTCATGTCTGAGCACCAAGGGGCGGCAATAAGAGGTTAAAAAGCGTCCATATATACTTGCAATATATATTCATAAGTCAAAATTGAAATACTCTAATATCTAATTGTCACAGAGGAACAAGTTTAAATTTTCATGCAAAGCACAGTAAATGAACACCAACTACCAAGTACGTCAGTGAAATGGAAAGGTTCTGCACTTGGGTGGAAGAAATCATAAATTCTATGCCACAGCAAAAGGTCCATTAACAATAAACTGCTATGGCCGTGTAGTTACAGCGTTCTCCCATTCCCACAGCAGTGTGCCGCTTTTGTTTCTGATATACAGATCTATTATTCTGGTTGTAGGACTGTGACACCTGCAAGCTATTAAATAACCTATTTAACACACTATAGGGAGGATTGTTTGTAAAGATTTTCTGGAAAGGGTGACAACGAAACACAATTCTGCAAATAGATGGATATATATCAATGCTTGCAAGGCTCTCCTGAGAATTTGGGGTGTTTGGACACCAAAAACACCCTTGCTGGCTCTTCGGGGCAGGGTCCTATCCCCCTCCTCTCTGTATCTGATATTTAATGTACAGCGCTGCATAATATGTTGGTACTATAAAAATCCTGTTTATTATTAATATTAATAATAATAATATTATTAATAATGATATGGAGAAGTTCAGGTTAAAACGTGCGGCAATGCACACTCAGAAATGCATCATTAGAAATGAATTACTTAAAACCCTGATACAGATATCTGAATGGGGTGTAACTGAATGAAAATACAGATATTATAAACTATTGGCATTTTAAAAATATTTATTTTTTTAACTTTTTTTATTTCATTCTTTATGGCACCTCAGTGCTATGAATCTCATGTGGTCTCTTTCTGCATTGGGTTTTGTCACAACAATGAACCGTTTCTGAGTTTCTTTACATTTAACATTTCTTTAAACAGAAATTTGTAGTCTCCATCTAAAGTCCATGTGACAAGCTGAAAATGTAGGTTCACAAATGAAAAACAGGGACAGAGCGTTGTCACCATATAACCGGAAGCCCAAATGAGGACCTTTCTGAACACCAGGGAAAAAGATTATAACTTACCTTTGCAATGACAATAATGTGTTATAGCTTCCATGAGAACTTAGTGACAGCATATACCAAATATTGATGGATCTGTTTTGGGTGGACTGACCCTGTAAGGGAATTGCCAGCAACCCTACAGCATGCATCTGATTGAGAAATGATTACCTAATGCCTCGGCAAAGCAACCTGTTCTATTTAAGGCCTGACCATTTGAAATTCAATTGGTGTTCACCCTGGCGGCACTGATCCTAATAAACTCCGCCATCCCCGCGGACCTCTTGTTCCACAGGCAATGGCACATAGCATTGTGGCTCTATTCCTTCATTGATCGTTGTGTATAATCTTTACTCTTAAAAGAAGTCGGTCCCAGGTGCTTCCTTTCTACAAGTGCGCACCTTATTATTATCTGTTCTGAATGAAACCCTGCACAGGCTCTTGCCAGTCAGCAGCCAACCAGCACATTTACCCTGACTTTACCCTTGTCCGGCCATTGTGGCTGAATCTGTAGGAGCAGCATTGATTTACTGTCTGCCAGCACAAAGCCTCTCCACCAACAGAACATATTCCTCAGGTCAGACATCCTCGCCACAGAGCCAGGTGACTAAGTCATCTCTCTGCATCGCAGTAATGACAATGACACGCAATGCTCAATACCAAACACAATTACATTTCTGACAATTATCTTTTATATCACCCTGTGGTATCTATCAGTGTGATAACTACTTATCGTTGTATAGCAACAATGTATCTGAACCTAATTCCCAGAACCAGAGGAGCTGACACTCTAATATGCAGCCCCCCAGCCACCCCGTCACACACTATTATTATACTTTTTTATAGCTCTAACATATACCACAGTGTTGTACAGATAACACTGAGCCAGTCCCATCAGTCTCTGTACAGAGGAGCTGACACTCTAATGTCCCCCCACAGTCACACACTATTATTATACATTT
>NC_092868.1:59020519-59134710 GCF_032062135.1 Pyxicephalus adspersus
ATACCATAGTGCTGTACAGAGAACACTGAGCCAGTCCCATCAGTCTCTGTACAGAGGAGCTGACACTCTAATGTCCCCCCACAGTCACGCACTATCATTATACATTTTATTATAGCTCCGACATATACCATAGGGATGTACAGAGATCACTGAGCCAGTCCCATCAGTCTCTGTACAGAAGAGCTGACACTCTAATGTCCCCCCACAGTCACTCACTATTATTATAGTCTCTACAGGAGCTTATACCCTGTTGTTATTTTTATTATATATGTAATACCTATCTTTATCTTTTTCTTGCTAATATTTCTCATATATAATCTTTCTCTGTGCCATTTGTAGGTGCTCATATGTCAGTTTTATGGCTTTTATTTTATCTTCGTGATTTCTTCTCTGAACACTCATCTTCTTTCAGCAATCTTAGTCTGAATCATTTTATACATTTTTAGATGTGCCTGTCTGGTGTTCCTGTTTCTCACCTCCAGAGACCACACTGAAATATCAAACTGTAATAAGTAATTTGCTGGCAGTACTAGAAAGAGATTCAGCACTAATTAGAGACCACCTCAGAGAGATCCTCTAACAGGGGCACATAGCACCCCCCCCCCCAAGGGATAGACTACGGCCCTCGCCTCTCCCATGAGCACCCCCAGCACTTTATGTTGCAGACATTGGCGCTCTAAGCCCCCTGGGGTCACCCTCATGGCAGGATAAACCCTTCTCATACATTATGTTTCGTCGTCTCCAGGGCTCCTTTGAAGTGCTGGAGCACTCAGCACCCCAGCGACTCCGCCAAAAAATGTTTACCTAGCATTTTATGGAGGAATCCGTCATGTTTGAGTTTCTCGGAGCTCTGTTTAATTAACATCACAGCTTATTCAAACATGTAATGAGCTGAACTGCCTCAAAAATCACCCATTGATTTTGTCTCAATCAACTTTTTTTTTTTCCGCTCTTATCAGCTCATCACACACTTTTTGGGCATGAAGCTGCGCTGTCTTAAAAGTTACAATTTGCATAATTGGGGAATGAAGGCTTGTGCTTTGTATTTTCATTTTGCAGGGCAGGAATATGGCATCATATTGGGTATCTGAATCACAGACCTGGTAGGGGTACTTTTGACTACCGTGAAGATTTGTGTATATTATTGCTAATTATTTTTTTCTTCTTTTATTGTGTGTTTTCTGAATGCCACAAACTGCTTCATATGAGTCAGATCATTAGCAGGACAGCTTGTGTCCCCATTGGCGAGATTTTCTATTTCTTACTGTTTTGTCACTGGGGCAGGGAGTGCAAGAGAATCACCCAATTGGAACCCAGATATCAATAAAACAAAATATCTAAGGCTTCCATGTCCTATATGGAATTTTGCTTACCATTGTGTGATCATCATCAATGTTCATAATTCTTCCTGTACTTCTCAGGAACTTGTGCACAAACCCAAAAAATTGTTAATATGCCTTCTTTTCACAGAACAAGGAAAGTAACATCTGTTCCTTACATAATATCTTTTTCCATTCCTTTATGAGCTGCACTATCTGATAGACATAATGTCTGATTAGGTGGGTTGGTGGTACAAGAACAGTAGAACCTCCTCATATTAGGCTGGGCATGTGTACAAACCTTAGAACTCAATGCAGGGAGGGTGGGAGCCCAACAGGGGTACAGACCCAGAAGCTCAGCACAGGAATGGTGGGGACACCTCACAATGAGCACATTACCAACCTCAGGCACTTAGCACAGGAAAGGTGAACAACCCTCATGAAGGGCATTGCAAGTGTACACACCAGGAAACCCACTGGAAGAATGATTAAAGTCTCTCATAATGGGTGGAGGAAGTTTATAGATCCAGAAACTCATATCCTGTATGGTGGATACACTTCATAATGGGTATAGTAGGGGTACAGAACAGGAAACTCAATAGAAGGATGAATAAAGCCCCTCATAATGGGTGCATAAGGTATGTAGACCCAGAAACTGAGAGTCTGGATGGTGAGTACCCCTCATATTCGGTATTGCAGGGGTACAGAACAGGGAACTCAATAGAAGAATGATTAAAGCCCCTTGTAATGGGTGCAGGAGGTATATTGATCCAGATACTCAATGCCTGGATGGTGGGTACCCTCATAATGGGTACTGCAGGGGTACAGAACTAGGAACTTAAAAGAAAGAAGACTAAAGCCCTCATAATGGGTGAAGAAGGTATACAGACCCAGAAACTCATAGCCTGTATGGTGGATACCCCTCATAATGGTTATAGTATGGGTACAGAACCGTAAACTCAATAGACGGATGAATAAAGCCCCTTGAAATGGGCGCATAAGGTATGTAGACCCTGAAACTGAGAGCCTGGATGGTGAGTACCCCTCATAATGGGTATAGAAGGGGTACAGAACAGGAAACTCAATAGAAAGATGATTAAAGACCCTCATAATGGGGCCACAGGAATGTAGATCTAGAAACTGTAACCTGGATGGTGGGTACCCCTCATATTGAGTAAAGCAGGGGTACAGAACAGGAAAATCCGCACAGGTACAGTTACAATGGCCACAGCAGTTGTGCAGATCCTGTAAGCTGGTGCAGAAACCTCACTAAAAGAGCCCTCAGGAGAAAAAAAAAAAGGCCGGGGGATTTACCTTTCCAGCATCCAACAGCCTACAACAAAAAGGTCGTTTATAGATGGAATGACCCTGTAACAAGAATAAAGTGAGCTTCCTGCCTCTATCTCCTCCAGTAAAATGACCTTGTAAGAGTGAAAAAATCAGGTCTAGAAGGATCGTGCTTGGTAATGATACTGGTAATAAGCTCAGGAAACTCTTAAGCCCTTTCCATTTACTGTGTCTGATAATGGAGTTATTTCTTCTAATGGCTGCGGGTGCAAAGTCTGGACAGAACCTTTTTCTCTCTTAAGAAAAGGAAAAAAAACACAACAACATTTTTCTGATGTTCATTAAACAACAAAGCCGGGTTATCAGGAAAAAAAATAGATACTTTCCGTACTTTAGGTCAAAGGCATTTTTTCAGATTAGATGACTTGTTTGTTTGAGTCTCTGTGCGAACATTCTTGCTGTATTTTAGTACACCCTTCTGTAATATTAGTTGACACCCTCCCATAAATAATTGAGAACACCCCCCTAAATGTTCACATGGAAGGAGTAGAGAGGCTTTCCGTAAAATAAAGACGTAATGATAGAGTGAGCTGTCAGACTGCAAAAAGAGGAAATAATCAGAGGCTGCGGATATATTACAGGTGTGGTTGGAGACTAAAGACATGTTGCAGACATTTAGGGCCAACAGGCATTTGGCTACTTCAAGTGGGCTTTGTATTCCCAAGTGCACAGAAATGCAATGGCAAAAGAAGGCAAACGAGCCAATCAAAATATTCTGAATAATCCCAGAAGTTTCTCAAACTGATGCCATTGACATGTCCAAAGCCTGTTTGCACAAACCCTAAGAGATGGGTAATGTCCCCTTGTAGAGATTACTGCTATTCCCCCTTTAGAAATCAATTCTCCCACCAACACTGCAGACCTCTGGGGTCCAACAAGTACCAAAGGGTCACATGTAGCTCTTGGGCTGCAGGTTGGGCACCTGTGCTAAGACTATTGATGTTGCATTATCTATATATCCCAAGCAAGCAGTAAAGGAGCTTAAAAACAAGTCATCTCTGACCTACATAGCTGTATGTTATGTGAAATTATTAATTCCCAAAGTTTACAACAATGACTGTAGGGTTTCTAACAGTTTAGAAACAGCCAAACTCTGTTCTCATAAAGAATAGGAGAAGTTGAGCTGGGATTTCAGTGTTGTGATATTTAAAGATTGTTTTATTCATTATTCCTATAGCTGCGGAGGTGGATAGTTTTAAAATGTTTGAACTGCTTGATCGCAATATGTAAACTCTTTAGTATGTATCTGTGTAATAATATGGATTTGAACTCTAATTGAATAACATTTAATTCAATTATATGTTGTGTGTACAATACAATATCGAAGAATTCTACAGTAACGAAAAATGAAATAAAATAGGATGGCCCCTTTGGATCAAGTATTTTTTTTCAGAATCAGTGCACATATTTTTTGAATCCCTTAATGAGTTTCACAAGACTTACCCAGAACAGTGAGTCGGGCTGGGCGCGATCGGATAGCGGCTTGTATCGCCTGACATTCATACAAGGCGTCATCCTGAAGCTCTGCTCGCTGAATCTTTAAATGGTGCTCCCCTGACAGATGGTCACCCTCTACAGAATAGCGAGGATAGCCTAAAAAAAAATTGAGAAAAAAAATTGGTAAGCATTTCACAAGTGTTAAAAATTGTTATTTACTGCTTTTCTAACCCAATGCTCATTCATTGTACTGTATCTATGGAGGAGATTGGCTGTCACCCCGGATTACTTACACCTGACTACAGAATAAAGAATTCTCTAGTGTTGCCACCTTGCAAATTTAACTTAGCCCCTTCTCCTGTAAAATTAATTAGGTGCAGTCCTTATATCAATACCATGGAGGGGTGATCTGTAGTGTACGGGGAAAATGGGAAGGGCCAATAACACTTGGTGGCATTGTCAGGACATTTATTTTTGGAAATATTGATAATGTCATTATCAATATCATAATTGTTACTTAGGTATTATTATCATTATTAATATATTTACTTTTTATTTTTCTTTTACCTTGATGTATACATACCAATAAATGTTATACTTTCATAATCATTTAGACCACCCATGTCTTTCATGTACCCCTGAGGAAGCCAGAAGACGAAAGGCGTCGAGTAACAAGACATTATACAGTTAATTTCTTAAGCAGTTGCTTACTGTCCAGATGGGCAGTCCATACCCCATGATGGGTTCTGGACACTAAAAATAATTTATTGATGTATTTGCGAACTGTGATATTATATGAATATTGGAAAACAAAACACATTAACCACTTTTAGCCTACAAACCTTTTCTCTTTGCCTTTTTTCTTTATGTATATCACATGATCACAAGGGATGGCTATCACTAAACTATTATATGACTGAGAAAGGTAGAGATTAATACATGAGATATATATTTATTTTGGAGTTTGTTTCCTGAATCTTTATCAGGCTGCCCCATATCTTGTTCTCCTTAAACGCATTAGAGAACCCAAAAGATTGTTTATGGTGATTCAAGAACCAAGCAGAAGCAGAAGTAAATATACTTACCAATTTTTTCAATCAGAAAGCACAAGAAGGTATAAACTCTCAGGATTTCTAGTAGAATCAATAAAAATGTTTGCACTTAACAGACATAACAAAATGCTTTCAATTATATATTCAACAGTGACATGATCAACCCTGAAGAAGAGGATGGAGGTCCCAAGAACATGTCGGCTTCCAAGAAATACTTCAGAAGTGCTACAAATTCAATGCAAATTCTCCTTCAGATATAGCCATTGACTTTCCTTTTAAAGTATAGCACTTGTGTACTTATCATTTTCCTATCTATGATCAGATCAGCCTATTTACCAATCAGATGTCTTCCCTAGGAGGGCAGATATTCGTGTAGAGCCAGCTATTCAGAAGCTCTGTGTGAATACTAATCCTCCACCTCCGCAAAACAATACTGGGGTCAAGTGACTTAAGCCGGATGCAATGGGAAACACTCTATGGTAAATATGTAACATTTATATTTTGACGATCAAAATAAAAATCAAAAATCATTACAAAAAATCCTAAAGAAGTAGGTTTAATATGATATCAATACAATGATAATGATAATGACAGAATAAAAACATAATAGTAATGACATAATAAATGTCAAGAACTAGATCCACCTACCAGAAAGGTCCCGTCCCACACCGAGTGCCAGTCCATCTTTGATCCACAACACAATGCCATGGTACCCTGGAATGGCACATAGTAGACTGACTGGTCTCCCTGCCACCACCACTTGGTCCTGAGGCTGCTGGGTAAAGGAGGAGGATTGACCTATGGGCAGAAAGACCAGAAAAGAATCATTATAAAATATACCTAATGCACAAAAGTATCTCACACCTCCAGACAGCTTTGAAATCATCACAATTTCCCAGAATAAGTTGCTGACCATAGCCCTTTAGACCATGCTATGGATGGAAGATCCAAACAGAGGAGCTAAGTTCCTCTGGATCTCCCTAATACAGATGGCAAGGTAAGAAGAGACAGTTTTAGACAAAATGGAGCAAATATGAAGTAGGAGGACCCCAATGGACAACATTCCAGCTCCCTGCATCCCTCTGCCATTCTGTCATTCAGGGTCTTGGAGACAATGGGGCCCAGTTTGCACCTCCCTCCACTAAAACTTGTGGTGTGCTTATCCTATCAATTTAACTGTGCAGTAGCATTAATACTTAGTTCACCACCAAATCCATGGACAACAATCTCCTACAAAATAAAAAGACAATATTGCTTCTTCTCTTCTTCAAACAAAGCTGGTTCATCCTCAAAGTGAACAAGCTCCACTAAAGAACACATTTTATTGTACATTTTCTTAGCAATTGGATAAGTTTTGTGTTATATCCCAATGAATTAAAAACTAAGCAAACTGTATAAGGTGTTATTTACAATATTACACAATAAGGAAGCGATATTATGTGCGGCACTCAGGAAAACAACGTCTATTCCCAAATTCATAAAAAAAGATAATAACCATCAACTCTGAATAACAGAATATCAGCTAAAATCACGTTAGTGGTGAGAGTCACATTGTTGCCAGTCAATCGATTATTTCTGGGAAAGATTACTCCGGGTGGCTTGTGTCTCCAAGGCTCTTTTATAAAGCGCTCAATGCCAGGTCCTTCTAGCTGGCACCTCTCAGGACTCAGTACAATGGGCACTGAGAAGCATGGATTGTTCTGGGTGACAAAGCCACCGTATTTTGACTCATGCGGGAAAATCAATGTTTTCAATTTCATGAGTCATCAAAAATAGATGAAAAACGTTCCTGGGATTCTTCAGCAAAAAAAACTCTTTTGTAAATAATTATGTATCTTGAAAGGCAGAACAACAATGTAGCTTTCCAGAGATTAAAGTGGACCTGTTGGTAACATTTTCTAGCTTATTTAAATCAATCCCTGATTTGTCACAATGTAAAGTAACTATCATTTTTGAAGACTGATGTCATCAGTCTGCTGCAGGCAGGAGGAAACATTTTAAGTTTTTTTTCCTCATTGATCACTCAAACTGAACATTTTATTGTAGAGAAAGTCACAAGGTGAGAGGCTGCAGGAAGGGCTGATCTATGGCAGCACAGGATGAGGGTATAAACCCTGTGCTGCCATAAATACAAGAATTACCCAAGCACCGGGATTTAGATGTACGTGTCACTGCTAAGCTAGTATCTCAGTGTAAACCATAACACTTCTGAAACAATGGTTGCACTGTCATTTTGGAGGAAGAAAGCTTCCCTTAACACTCCAGAATGATATTTTTTACAATGGGCTGCAAAGTGAATGTTCTGAAATTGAAGCTTGTCAAATAATGGGTGAAAATACAATTTTGCACATCTTTAAGAAGTGCCAGAAAATGCATTCCAACAGGGAAAAAAATCAGTTTTACCTGTCAATGAATACCCCCCTAATTTTCCCAGATTCCCCCCCGAGGGCACCCTCTGCCTGCAGCAAGGACTGCACAAGCCTTGTGTCCGCCTTTGCCTCGGGCCTACAGATAACACAGCAAGCTCTGCATTACATCAACGCTATTGTTGTGGTTTGGAGGTCATCCCTTGGTATCTTCGCTTCCTACACATCAGCATCATCCTTTAGGGTACCCTGAGCAGTAAACAGAGCCGAGCTGGATTCCTCACTGGCTATTTATAGGTGCAAATTTATAATGAGCACAAAGCATGCTGCAAAAACCTCCAGCCAGACTGATCAATCTCTGGCTGGGATTCTGATTTCCGCTGGTAGGGGATAAGAGATCACATCTGAAAAATGGTTTACTGAGAAAATAGGCAGCGATTTTCTGGGGTTGCTCTATGAATGTTACAATGTGTCAGGGAAAGAACTGTTTATATTAGAATGTCAGGCTATCAATATCCTATTGTATGCTGCTTCCTCACCTCTTAGATTGTAAGCTCTTCGGGGCAGGGTCCTCTCCTCCTCCTGTATCACTGTCTGTATCTGTCTGTCATTTGCAGCCCCTATTTAATGTACAGCGCTGCGAAACATGTTGGCACTATATAAATACTGTTTATTATTAATATTAATAATAGCCATTGAATATCTTTCTACCTGCAATGCATACATGATTCCCAAACTGTTTTGAAACTACACGTTTCAGCACACACAATCCAGCTGTGGGCAGCTGTTGGGCAACTATAACTGCAAACTTCAATGCCCTCCTCTGCAGCCACCTGTGCCATCATCTGTTCTTTTGCTCTTCATAGGTTCATTGGCTCATCATTGGTTCTTGATTGGCTCATCAATGGTTCTTTATTAGCTCATTATTGGTTCTTTGTTACCTCATAATTGGTTCTTCATTGGCTCATCATTGGTTCTTCATTGGCTCATCATTGATTCCTTATTGGCTTATTATTGGTTCTTCATTGGCTCATCATTGATTACTAATTGGCTCATCATTGGTTCTTCATTGACTCATTAATGGTTCTTCATTGGCTCATCATTAGTTCTTCGTTGGCTCATCATTGATTCCTAATTGGCTAATTCATTGGTTCTGCATTGACTCATTAATGGTTCTTCATTGGCTCATCATTAGTTCTTCATTGGCTCATCATTGATTACTAATTGGCTCATCATTAGTTCTTCATTGACTCATCAATGGTTCTTCATTGGCTCATCATTAGTTCTTCATTGGCTCATCATTGATTCCTAATTGGCTCATCATTGGTTCTTCATTGACTCATTAATGGTTCTTCATTGGCTCATCATTAGTTCTTCATTGACTCATCAATGGTTCTTCATTGGCTCATCATTGGTTCTTCATTGGCTCATCATTGATTCCTAATTGGCTCATCATTGGTTCTTCATTGGCTTATCGTTGATTCCGAATTGGCTCATCATTGGTTCTTCATTACCTCATCATTGGTTCTTCATTGACCCATCAACAGGTGTGCAACACATCCCATGTTGGGATCTCTGCGGATTGGATGGGATTCATTCATTTACTAATGGTTTCTCCTGAAAGTAACACCAAAGTCTCCAGTGATAAAATGTTCTTCTACAAATCAGTTTCAGATATACTCATATACAGTATTTCAGATACAGTCCTTCCAAACAGTTCCTTGTCTGAGGAGGCGGATATTGAGCTCTAAACACATTAGTCACATTAGCAACTGGATTTTGATATTGTTATGAATTTGCATTACATTATCGTGTTACCTGTAATATGATTACGTTATTTCCACCTTATAATATGTAGAGGGATCTGATGCTGAACAGGTTTTGGGTATTATAAGGGTGTTACAATGGTATACCACATACCTGATTTTTATGAAGTTATATTCTTTTGTTATTTGAATCATGTATTACTAAGTATGTTTATGTACTTCTTCTTCTTAGTGCATTAAATTGCATGCTTTTAAGTGTACATTAATGTAAGGCAATTGTATGAGCAGAGTCTAAAGGAGGTCAGAGAATCACATGCAGTAGTGTTGTATCCAGCAGATGGCATCCTTGGTTTGCAGCATATCTATCTATATAAAGTTTCTTTGTATTAAACACTGCTAAAGACTTTTTGACTATTTTAGGGTACAATGGATATAGACTCCAAACTATGATGTATGAGGCATTCTGTCCCCATTATACAGAAGATTTGAGCCTTTCCAGCAGATGTTTGGCTGCTTTTGTGAAAGGTGCCTTTTTCGTGCCATATGTACCACCATTTTGTCAGGATGTAAGGTAGAAACTCATCTCATTAAGGGGATGCAGCAACTGTTCAGCGGTTTGCTGCCGTCACAGAGGCACCATAACCGAACGTTGTGTTTGATTCCAAGCCTCTTGTTCTGTAGATTTGCCCATTTAGCGGTGCGTTGGGCAGATTTGCTTTGGAGAATTGAGCAGTTGGCCTTTGTGATGTGGCTGCTTGTATTGCTAGTAATGCTTGATGTTCTGTCTATTGTTCTGGAAACAGTGCAGCTGAAACATCCCACAGCAACATATGGCAACAGTTAGGCGACAGACACATAGGGTGTATATTTCATGCCTTTACAGGCTCCGGAGCACCGGAAAAGAAAAATGAGAACCAGCTACTTCACATTGGTGAATTTACTGTAAAGTTCATACTGCAGAATATCACTTTGCCAGGAAAAGTAGCAATATATCAGAATAGCACAACTTTATGTGCAGTATCTGTAATATACTTGGGTGATAAATGATACATGCAAGGACATGTAACAAAAACAAAAAAGCAAGATATGCATGTACACAATTGGCTGGCCGAAGTCAGCTCAGCTGCAACTCATTCACTAAGTCAAGTGACACATCCCCTGCAAAGGGAATTCACTTAGCTAAGTGAACAGCCTAAATTCCTTTAGTAACTCAATCCCTTTGCATCTTTATGGAGTAAAATCTCTGATTACCGGTTTTTTACACTATGCTAGATGTTATGACTGTGTACCACAGTCTTCAATATAATATTAGGTCCTGCATTGTTTTCAATATATGTATGGGTTTCAAAGTGTCAGATACACAATGTCCAGGCTTGCAGTGTGTGTGTTTAGCACAGTGTTAATTCCATGACTCTTAGGTCCTTTTTAATCCGAGCCAACATCCACCCCAGTGCATAGAATACTGCTAATATACACCCATGAGCAGCAAACTGCACCAAAGAGGAGCACAAGATCCACCACAGGTGTAATTGTGTGCAATGCATGCCAAAAATGGTTCTTAACTGCTTCCATTCAGTTGAATAGGAGCATTTGGGAGGGTGGTTGTGCCTGCTTTGTAATGCTGAAATGGTTCTTAAATACTATAAATACATTTGTTTTATAACAGTTTTGGATGCAGTATAATAAGTCTTACAGACTTTGTTACAATGTGACTTTGATGCAGTACTACCAGTCTGGTTTTTGTGGCACAGTCTCAGTTCATCAATACATTAACCACCGCCCTATGCATTCTGTTACAATGTATATCTATGTAGCACAGTCTTATGTGTAGCATCACCAGCTTTGCATTGTTTTTGTACCCAGACTAAGAGTACCAGGGGACCTCAAGGCTCCATTGAACTGTATGTGTATGTTGAAATGTTTGTCTGCATTACCAGTCCTATACACTCAGTTACAAGTTATATCTGTGTAGCACGGTCTCAGATTCACAACCAGTTTTGTTACAATACAATCCTCTGTAGTACTGATTTAGGTTCATACAATATCTGACACCCAGGGTCTGCTGTATCTGCAAATCTCCTTGTGATGTAATGGATCTGAGAGCACCAGTAGGCTGTTATTGAAGACTAATGCCAGTTAACAGCCATGCAGATCAATAATAGATTAGTAAACCGAAATAGTGATCTGTCGGTGATGTGATTGCCTCTTTTACTGGGCTCCAGTGTTGTCTGCATCTAAAGTCACTTCAACAAACAAAAACAGGATGGAGTGTTGGTCGATAAGAGTCCTGGCTGGGTACCGTCTCATCCTCACTGCAGTTCACGTAGGCCTCTAATGAGGTGTCTAATCAAAGTGTTTGTAGACAGAACGTTCCCCTTGTACAGAGAGATATTTAAAGCTTTGCGACAAGTGCAGAATGGGTACTTCATGTACAATAACTATAGTAAAACTAGGCTCTGATTAAAGCAACACTCCACTTTTATCCAGCCTGATATTGTGAGGGAGACTCCATTATAGTTCCTCGATTATAAATGCACAGGCTCTAAAAGTATTCACTGTACCAAATGAAAAATGTTAGCATTTAGCCGTCTACATGTCTTAGTGTCCTAATCCCCCTCAAGCACTGCTCAGGGATAGCAGGAGAAATAGGGACATGCATGCTGGAGGAGAAATAAAGCCATCATCTCCTGCTTCACGGTCCAGCCACAGGCTTGGGCAGAGCAATGCATGAACAGAAATCCTTTGACAAACATCACAGCTTCCATATAATGCAGAGTTCTGCTTTAACAATAATGTGTTGGGGTTGTATATGTATCAGCTGGTGATTTTTAGGGAGCACTCCAGCAGAATGTCAGCTCAGCTAGTCAGTGGGTGCACAGTAGTAACCAGGTGAATGATCATTATCAAGAAAATATTGATCAGGTGTAATGGTCCTGTACTTATAGACTACTATATGACCACCTTAAGAATGATATATTATAGCTGCAAAGAAGTCTTGTGAAAATCCTAATGAATCCAGCTGCAATGGATCCAATAAAACATAGTTGCATGTACTTAGTTATAATGGACACAACCTTGCTCTGGGGGTTGGCTGTATTGTAAGGAACAAGTTCACATTTCTTCCATGTAAAATATAATTAGTTTTCTCAATGCTGCTTCTATTAGGCCGTAGAGTTAAACAAGCTTATCCTCCCGCACGGCTAGCTGAGAGTGGAGACAGGTGGGTAACAAGCAATTTGACATCTTTGTGCTTTACAACTCCCTCCAGCCTTTTAGTGGTCGGAAGCCAAAGATTCCACAAGTACTGGCATGGCGCTTGCTAGACACTGCAAGGAACGGAGCCAGGCCTGCCCACAGAGGACAGCGGCTTGCAGATTCCTTGTGTCTCTCAGAGATAAAGATGTTCCTGGGCTAAGAATTGCTATTTGTAAATACATCACCATGGCAGGAAGCAGAAGATGGGCCCTACAAATGGAGGGCCAAAGCTGTATGTTCAAAACAGAAGAAGTCTGCTGTAATTAAAAGGCAGTTTTAGCTAAGGAGAATTATAAAAATGTGAAATACAAATAGCAAATTTGTCTTAGTTGTGTCAGGAAAAATATTTGTGATCTTCAACCCTTAACGAAAAACAGTCGGCCTCTAATTCTGCAGACTCCTTGTCACTACTACTAGTAATGAACATTAATATTTGGTCAACACCAATGTTGTTTTTAATGTAGCTCTTGAAAAAAGAGAAAAAAATAGAGAGCTGGGCACTGCTATAAGGAATAAATACTAATGCAAACTAAATAATAAATAAAATACAACAGATAGGGGGGCAATTTATGCAGCTTTCATGGTTACAATAAAATCAGTGTTGCTTGTTCTTTTTTTTTTTTGTTTAAATAAAAAAAATGTGAGGTTCCCATTTAATTTCAATCAAGCCCTTAGGAAGGCATAGGCTGTAGATGTGAAGGTATAGAAAATCATAAGTATGACCTTCCCTTCTGTACCATGTCCATTGCATGCCTTCTCTTGTTATTGTATGGTCCCAGTGTTGAGGGACTCTTACGTCTAGTTCTCAAAAGAAAGGATTGGGAAGTTTGTTGAAGGGGCTTATAGATAAATCTGAAATAAGTAGGAAAACTGGATATGCTCTCATCCCAGAGGAATGAGTATACGGGTAGATTAGTACTCCTTTACCATTATTGCCAGGAGTTAAATCTAAATACCAACAACTAAAAGTCCTATACAGAAATACAAACACAAAAACTTACTGATTTTAAAATGAAGTTTATTTATTTGAAGTTTATCTATATAGATCCAACTTCACTCATGTTGTCCATTATCAATCACAAGAACTCAACGTCTGCCAATGTTAACATGTTGCAGACCCGGCACAAAATGACAACCCCTGTGCTTGGGTAATAGTTTCCTAGTTGTGATGTGGAAAGCCGTAAATTCTTGGAGAAAAAAAATCTAATTCTTTCTAAGCTCTAACTGAGTTCCTGTTAATATCACAAATTATATAACTCCCTAAAAATGACTTCATAATAATAAATTTAATGCAATATTGAGCGCAGAGAATTGAACTGTAATGTCTTATAAAGGAACAAATGTCAACCATTAAGCAGTGGATGTAGAAGCTCTGGCTCTGCTCATTGTGCCCTGCAATGACATTTATACCGAATTACTAAACACTATTACTAGGAAATATTGTACCCAAGGACACGTTCTGTTCCAGGGCTGCGTTCCCTCCCACATTTGGTCCAAACTTTTTACAGAACAGAGTAAGCAAACAGCAGTTGGTTATACAAATTGTTACAGGTTCTTCAAAGACTGCAGAGAAGGGTGAGATGTTGTCACAAGGCCTTCTAATGGGGAATGAATCTCCCTGATTAAATCATTAAATATCTCAGCGGGATAAAGTCAGGGGGGTCACAGGCTGACAATGGCATAGCTGCCAAATGTAAAGAATTTCCCATATATTACTTAGCAGATATTAATGAGCCCATAAAAAGAAATAAAATCTTGTGTGGATTATTTGTTGCAGGATGACTGAGTAGAGTTTTCAACAAACAGAATATTATGTAACCAATATTTCTCATTGTTTGCAACTGTTATTTTGTAACTAAGAAGCTACAACTGTTTTTCTTGAAATGATTTGATGCTTTTGCAGCACTGAAATGATTGTCACAAATGATCAATATTGGCATACAGTATATGATCACTTCAGAAGATGAAATGATATCATGCCATAGCTCAAACACAAGTGTAATACAAGCGCAGTCATCAGTGTGCACCTATACCGACATGTATAGGAAATGATTGGATTCATAAAGATGACCCGCATGTTTCCCGGCACAATGGCTAATTGTTACTGGTTAGGTTAATTGTAAAGGTTTTCTCCTCTGGAAAGGTGAAGGGTCAGGGTTAAAGGGATAATTACAGCCAGATCTCCTGGTAATATTCATGAATACATTCACAACATGATTCAATATGCAGGAACAGTATTATTTTTAGAAAAGCTTTTTTTTTATCATTAAAAACCCACCCTTACAGTCAGTAACTTTGCCTTGGCTGACTTCTGTCTGCTGCAGGCAAGAGGAAGCATTTCTTCAGTCTTACACTGATCGGACAACATTGTAGCAGGGTGAAAGTGTGCAGCAGGGGCTGATCTATATGTAGCCAGGAAATGCACAGGCACCAGGATTTACAGGATCTCTGAGCTAACATCTCATCGGTCCATGAAGTTTATGGTGACCCCAGATGCGGCCTGAACAAACATGGCTGCATATTATTAATATTATTATTAAATATTAATAAACAGGATTTATATGGCACCAACATTATATGCAGTGCTGTACATTAATTACGGGTTGCAAATGACAGACAGATACAGACACAGGAGGAGGAGAGAACCCTGCCCCGAAGAGCTTACAATCTAGGAGGTTGAGGAAGTCACACAAATAATAATTAGCAAAATACTAATTAGATTTATAAACAGAAAGCCCCTCTGCCCATAACAAGAAGCAGCAACTTGCGGAAACTGCGGCACCGGCCATTCCGATTGCGGTTTGCCGTGAATAACAGGTTAACCTTCCCAGACAGCACTTCAGAGTATTTTTATTTTCTCAGAAGTCAAAGCTTTTCTCTTCGAGTCTGACATAGATTTTTTTTTCCCCGTGAAACTTCCATCCAAATGTCACATTTCAATCACAAATCGACTGAAGGCAATGGATTGCTTTTCTAGCTCTCCACTCAGCGGTACGTTGCTGCGGCCAGCGATAGATTGAAGAGAGGAGTGGGGGGAGCCGGGGAGAAAAGGCACCATGCTGCCAATCAATGGGTTTAAACCATTACTGCCACGCACTGTATTTGGCACCTCCTTAGGAACGAAGCCGGAACAGATCACTTAGCTCAGCGCAGCTCTGCCTGCCTGGACCTGACGCTTTTATCTAAGACATACACCTGCTTTACCGTGAATCCACCAGAAAATCTTACCCTAGGAAGCATTAGACCAAAATAGCAACAGAGAGTATCGATGGCAGATAAAGATCCTGCGTAACGCATTGATGGCTCTGCTTTATCCTAGGCACGATTAAAGGGGAGCTCCAGGCATGCCACAAAATTCAGTTTTCTTGCAGCTGTTTATGTACTAGTTTGTATGTCTGATCTGTAGCAGCTAATGAAGTCTGTATTTAAGTTATGCATGTCCTGGGTAGAAAACTATTCAATATACACAGTGGGCCTAAATAAAGCTTCAAGCCTGGAGAGAATACACTTTCAGCAGTGAACATGGGTGATCCAGATAATCTGGAATGGGTTTCTTAAAAGACATTTGCCCTTTGTTAGCAAATGTTTTCAGTCTTGCACTAGATCCATTCCAGGTTTAAAGGACGAGGTTCACTGATGAAAGTGTATCTGGCCCATTACATCCAATAATAAAGCCTTCTACCATTGTAGACTGCAGTAAACATCCACAACAACCAAACATAACTACAAAAAGTACTGCTTTATCTTAAGGGACGCTTATCTGGCTGGCCATCCTGTGCTGTGCCCCATGGTAGTATTACACTCGATTTGTTCTGTCCAGCAGTGTCACTTGCAGAAGCAGCAAGGAGAACTAGGAAATAGCAGCATCCCCTGCTTCCCTTTAACCGTGCAGCCTGATGTATTTTTCGGCATCCCCAGCACAAACACAGAGGCTGTGCACAGCTGAAGGGGATTTTAGGAGCCCTGGCTCCATTGTGCACTGTCATTGGCTGCTGGGACTTTATAACCTTTCTGCACACAGTCACCAGTTGCCTGTTGTAGCGTTCAGCTTGCTGACCTGTTGCTGGTGTTTTATTTATTAAAGATACTGTTGCTGACCCTGTGATTGTATGCCACCTGGACCGATCCTTGCCTGTGACCCAGATTCTGCTTTGATTTTACCCCTGGACATCATCTTTTGAACCTGTGTATGACCTTTGGCTCTGTATTCTGGACTTGCCTCTGCTGGAATCCTGGTACTTTATCTGTGGGCTCCTGGTCCTGCCACCCCTTTCCCCAGACACCAACCATCCTTTGTGCACAGAAATCTTGGGGGCAACCGTGTGCTGGGAGGTGCATCTAACCTTCCAAGGCTGAGCTCGGGCTCGCTATAGGCGAAGAGTGCAGCGCTAGACAGAGACTGATGGGACTGGTGTTCTCTGTACAGCACTATGGTGTATGTCAGAGCTATATAAATGTGTAATAATACTGTGTGACTGTGGGGGGACATTAGAGTGTCAGCTCCTCTGTACAGAGACTGATGGGACTGGCTCAGTGATCTCTGTACAGCACTATGGAATAATAGTGTGTGACTGTGGGGGGACATTAGAGTGTCAGCTTCTCTGTACAGAGACTGATAGGACTGGCTCAGTGTTCTCTGTACAGCACTATGGTATATGTCAGAGCTATATAAATTTATAATACTAGTGTGTGACTGTGGGGGGACATTAGAGTGTCAGCTCCTCTGTACAGAGGCTGATGGGACTGGCTCAGTGTTCTCTGTACAGCATGTACTAAATGGTTTCTAACCTCTTCCTTGGGGTTGCATTGGGAGGTGAGTTAGGAGTTCGGTGGAGCGTATCTAGAATTAACACTTCTTAAGAAAACTGTATACAGTGACCATGATGCCAAGCCTACTGAGAAAAAAGATTTGGGGTTTACAATCAGTTGTTAGTATGTTTCCCTATGATCTCAAGTTATAAGTTAATCATTATGATAAATTAAATATTTAAATGCAAAAATAAATAAAACATTTTTATAATTTGGGACAGGTATGATTATAATTTAGGATCATGCACAGGATACATCCATTGATAAGGTGAAGAGCTCTGTGCCTTAAAACAGTCAATTTTATCAAACAAAGATATCAGGCTTCCTATAACACTGGAGGTTCAGACGGCCGCTCGGCAGCATGACAAATATAGAAAATAATCAGGGTAAGATTTATTTTCCAGCAAAGTCCAAATATCCCTTATAGATTTTCGTACCATTTTATTGTATATGACACTTCCCGCTGTGCCTATGTCCTCCAGACTGTATATTCATCTCGGTGCTCCATACTGGGAACAAATATCCACGTTGCCTTCTAGCAGGCCTGAACAGATGTTTCATAAACTGGTCCAAATTGGGGGATAGGAAATAGAATATATCATTGTGGAATGGGTTCTGGTTCCAGTTTTTTTCACGCTTTGATACATTGTTACCCATTACTGGTGGATAATATGGAGACAATGCTGCGTAGAGCAAAGACACTTGTGGATAGTAATATACAGCAAATTAAATCTTCTCTATTACTGAGCCAGAAAATAAACCGGATACAACAGATGATGTGTTTACACCTCGCTGGATGCATCCAGCACGTTTTCCGAGCCTCCTGCCATAAATCCTTCTTGCCCAAAATGCATTTCTTTCAAAGGCATGAATGTATATTTTATATTAAATGTGGATGCAATGGGCTGAAATATTGACATGAGCCACATACTGGGAGAGATATCAGTGATGTGACTACAACTTTTCCTGCTTTTGGCACAGAAGAGGCTTGAAGAGGTAGCAAAAAAAGCTCAGCCTGGTTATAAATCAAAGGGTATATGCACAGCGAGTTTGAAATCCAAATGTCTCCCAATCGGAAAAGTAGCTCAGCTCCCCCTACTCCCCTTCCAAAATTACTGCTGTGTTTACATTAGAGATTGGAAGAATGAAAGAGTAGATGAAAGGAGAGCTGAGCTGCTGAGTCACTGCTGGGAGAGAGAGGCAGAAGTAATTAAATTGCATAAGAGTGGTGGGGAGTCATTTCTGAGCTGGGAGGAGCTGAGCTGTTGGGGTATTACTAAAATTGGAAAGCAGGGGGAGCTGAGTTATTTGACAGATGGACTTTAACAACTCTGAGAATGAATCGCTCCACAGTGCATGTAGGCACAGATGTCATCAAGAGCTTGCTTTAAAGCTATGTACTGCTTTTTATTAATTCGTATCACAGATTTTCTTGAAGCTTATGAAAGTTCTGTATAAAAGCAGAATATATATATATATACTTGGTGTTAAGGCAATTACAGTTGGAGACAACAGCTCAAACGATGATTTTAGCAATCCAAAGGTTTAAAGAGGGACCAGGAGTAAAACATGATTTCCTAAAACTTACTTTACTACTTTTATCCTTTCTACAGTGGAATTTTTTTGAAGAAGCAACAAACATCATTTGGTGCATCGCTGTTTGTATGTAGTTTTTGTTTTGATGAAAGGAAAACACGTTCAGCCCTCGGAGCGGCACACTCAGTCATAAATACACACCTATCGGCACCATTTTAATATGGAGATAAGTATTACCTGACACCTGTAGGAAGAAGGCTTCATTATATTTTTGATTGCAAGGTAGCAAAGTGTGTGTAATATTTAAAGCCATCTTTTATTTCTGTTTTGCTTTTAATGGGCTATCAAGAGAGTCTGGCAAATTCAGAGACTGGAAAAGCTTTGTAGAGAAAACACACTACTTCCCTCACCAATCCCCTGTTGGTCCATTAAAAGGTAGCAGAACCTGTGATGTATCCTCTCCTGCGCCGGATCAATTTGGTTACTAAAACAGCCTTTTAACAAACATTTGACAAAGCGCCCGGCGGAATATAAAAGACTCGCATTTAACGGCAATTGCCAAGAGTGTGATAAGTAGGCCCCTAAGAGTGACGGAGGGAAATGAAGACTTGTCAGAGACTGGAGGACGGCTAATTGCCTGAGTGTACCTGAGTGATAGGGATGTGGCGGCTGAACTTCGGTGATTGATATGGCGATGAATAGCGAAGAGGGGAACAAACGTCTTCCTTTACTGCAATTGATGCCATTTCAATCGTATAACCACCAAGGAAAACAGTGCAGACGAGACACAGATGGAGGGGCTGGGGTATTATTAGAGATGGAGAATCATCAGGGTCAGTCCACACAAACTATTTCAGTTTAAGCTAGGTGCTGGAGAATTAAATGAACCAATTGTTTTGTCTATCTATGTATACCATATATACTTATAGCTCAAATAGCAACATTTCTTCAGGTCTCCACTGCAGACATTACATAAGGATCCCATTCTGATCATTGGATTGGATATCTATATCTCTCTCGATATAATTAAGAAAAAAGGAGGGATGGGGACACCCAGAGGTGGGCAAGAACACCCATACCTATGGTGTAGGTGGACTGGACCTTCAGCAGCATTGCATATGAGAATGCGTGCATGCTAGCACAAAACACAGTGCACCAAAATACAAAGGGTTTTCACAGATGTTCTGGTGGTAAGCTATTGTGCTGTCGTACTTGTGTGCAGGTGTGCTCTTTAGAATGAATCCCAATGCACTATACACACATATACCTTCACAATTTTAACAATGCACTTCACAGCACATATACCCACAAGTTACCACAATGGAAATGTGTGCATACCCCCCAATATACACTTTCCAAAATTCATCGCAAAGAATATACATATGTTCCCTTCCTTGCAGTAGAATGCATTAATTTTTCTGTACCTGCATTTTAAGTGCAATTTCTATTTATTGTAATATGAATGGTTTAAATTGGCCTTTGTTATTTATTAAAGCTCTTCAAGATACACTACATCAGTGAAGCTGGTGATCCAGCAAACCAGGAATTGATTTGGTCCAGGATTGTCAACATTTGCTAACAAATAGCAAATGACTTTTAGGAAATCCATTCCAAATTGCTGGATCACCCAGGTTCACTGATGAAAGTGTATCCTCTCCAGCTTTAATAAATCAGGCCCTATGTATCCACTTCAACTTAAATCCCTTTCTTAGTTTTATTTCATATTGCATTGATGTTGTTTGTGGGGTCTGGCATCGTGTGTGGATTTAGACTCAGAAAAATAAATTTCACTTCAACCTAAAGAAATAATAGGGGCCAAATAATGTCTACACAAGTGCAATGCCATGAGCTAGCAGTGCTTGTGTATATGATTCACAGGTGCAAAAGACATTCTGTACTGACAGACATACACAAATGCTGATGATTTTATATTATTTAACTTTTAATGTGAAAGCTTGTTCAAGTGTTTGAAGCCTGGCAACTGGAAGTGGTAACATTTCAGAACTACCCATTGAAATGAGAAATAATAAGTTTAAAATAATAAAGAAAATACATCCAAACGCTGCTTACACCTATTGTGAAGTCACTGAAGGTCACTATAAAAAAGGTTGAAACACTTTTATAATAATATATATATAAAAGCCTAGTGCTATAGAAAGGACTAATGCTGTAGCATTATTCATTTTTCAAATCATGATTAAAAAAAATTCAAGAATTTCAGACCTTTCCAAAAGACAATAAGTAGAAAGGAGCTCACCTTCAGACATTTTACGGAACTTGTCCTTCGACATAAATCCCAGAGTCATGCCAAATTCTGAAAAACAAAGCAAAAGGAGGCAAATTAATCACACTCCTCACACATAAATACACATTTTATATTATATTAAACACTATTTTATGTATGGAGCACAGTTATAAACACCAGCTGGGTCTGAGCATGTGTTGAATTACTATGAATTCACCAGCAGTCTCACAAAATTTGCACCCACTTTATACATTGCAGGGTGACTTACACAAATGAGGATTTACATCAAATACATAGGAGATGTGGGTATAGGTGACAGGGTGAAATCAAAGGTCAGGGGCCTATATGGAGGTTACACAATCCTGATCTACAAAGTCCACCCTCTCATTGGACTGTACTGTAGGGGACTGAGAACACATACACAAATGTTGATTGGTTGATTTGGCTGCTTGTACCACTTTTTAAAGTCAACCCATGGCCTGATCATGCACATTCATGTTTGTTGCTAGCAGTAAATTCACATATTTATCTTTATATCTATAGGCACTGTGAAGAAATTGATTTTCACAAGCAGATTTTTCTTTGCAAGCAGATCTTGTCAGTGCACCAGCCCAGTGAACACATAGCAAATGTTTCTAAGTTAGTAGAAACCTACTAAAACCCAATTCTTTGAAAATGAATTACTTCATGCTGAAGGCAGCTAGCAAAGTACTGACTTGCAAACTATATGTAAATAGTTTATTGTTTATAATCTGGGTACAGGTGTGCACTTTAATAAAGTTAGAGTTCCACGGTCCCAAACGTTATCGTGGCTTAGCCCGGCCTACGAGTGATCTCAGAAATATATACGGTTATGCTTGCTCGATGGATGGAAACCCTCGCCAATGATTAATCACACTAAATGTTATCTGAGCTGACACAAAACCTACGTGTTTGGTACGGCCCAATGAGCTTCCTATGGCTCTGAATGATTACCCTTCATCTCCATTATCCAGACCAGATCATTAAACAATAATGGGAAGGAAAAAATGAGAACGTATTGTAATCATAATAATAATGACACCTTCACATTTTTTTTTTTGCGTATTATTTTGCACGGCAATGTTCACCTTTCTAATAAGTATTTGGATTTCGGAATTCTAAATGTCATATGAGCACAATAGATGATAAGAGATGGTAAAGTATTTAGGTTATCACAAGTCAGGCAGAAAATTCCTATTAATAGTGATATCATTGGTAGGTACAAATCACAAAATACCTATTCCAAACATTATTTGTAATATAGCCATGGGTGCCCCTGAACCTAACTCTTTCTGAAAATTTTAGGTTGATCCATGAATGACTTTTATTGGGGAGATTTACATTATCCCTTTGTCTCATTGACAATTGGTATTGGGAGTGAAAGTGAAATAAATTCCAAAATGTTGGATTGTTTCTAGGAGAGTAGAGGGGAAATCTAAAGTATGTCCAAAGTAATTTCACACCTAGTGCTTCTTACCATTCGTTTTCTATACTTTCACATCAGTGCATCCGCTAAGCATTGAAAAATCAGCTGTGAAGAGCCAACCAAGGGGCCGGAAGCTGACCCCCACCTTCGTTATTTTGGCACCAATTCCAGTGACCTAAAAAACAATCTCCCATATGCTTTCAACAAGACTGTACTTATCTATGGAATAGCCCCTGCCAAGATTCATGGCGGGTTCTCAGCATAATAGGGGAATAATTAGCTGCTGCCATCCAGATCTTACAGTCGTATTGTGCCGCCTCAGGGCCTAAACTCGGCAAAACAAAGATTGCATATTTATTTAGTGGCGGCCCTGAACTTAGGATTCTTATCACCTGCCCAGATCCCAGCGGAAATGTTGCCGGTGTTTTATTCATGATCAGTTTTTACTAAACCTTGTTAATCTTCAGCACACCTGAGGGTCTGTATAAGTGCAGAACAGATAAGGTGTGCGGGCAGTGTAATAGGGGACACAGGGAATTGATGTGCTCTGGATGCCGGGAGTTCTGAATTAGGTCACCGAGTTCTGGGTAGGAAGTTGTATCCGACTCGAGGGCAGTGCTCCGACCTTGACCAAGGTTAAAGGTGGATCTAGCTGCAGCGTGCACACGAGGGAGCGCTGTAAATGTAACCTGTGGCAGTTACTCCTAATTACGATGCGGCAAGGAACTTTTTCCATATTCAGACAAAACTGCAACACTTAAATAAAGGGAGCTACAACTGGAGGATATATTTTTGTTACACTGAAAAGAAGAAATTAATGAACGGCCATAATGCTGCCAAAACGCAGTTGGCTGATGGGGTCAGTGTTTTGCCACTGCTACTGATAATTGCCAATCATTTCAATGCCAGGAACATTTCCCTGTGGTCGGCTGTGGAAGAATGTTGCCACTGGCAAATTATTCAACAGGAATACCAGAAATTATGAGATTTTTTTTTTCTAGAGATATGAGCACTAAATGAGCAAATTTCATATGTTTCTAGCTCATGGAGCCCTTTTGCTTTAACTTTCTGACTACCTGCAGCAGTGGCTGCATGTCAATTCTTAAGGGAGGGTTTTGTGATGGTGACAACAGGTAAGGTTACATATGCAATGTCTGCTGAAACGTCCACTTGGGGCCAGATTTAATGATAGTGACAAGAGTCCACCGAGCCTATGCAATGTCTGCTGAAACGTCCACTTGGGGCCAGGTTTAATGATAGTGACAAGACTGGACCGAGCCTATGTAATGTCTGCTGAAATAGCTACTTGTAGTCTACTATATTAATTCATATGACAGGGTGATAATGCAGGATCATTGGGAGACGGGGACAGAGTGTTGTCATTCTATAACAGGAAGTGCCTAAACCAAGGACCCTTATGCCAGGAATAATTTTAATGAATGCTAAAAGTTTAAAGAAAAACACTGAAAATTAATTTTGGATTGATAATTCCCCATTAAATATTCCACAGGTTTCAATATTTGGGTTAACTTATATTTAAGTTATATGTAATTAAAACAAGATAGTTTAGGTTTCTGGTTTTGGTCACTACGAGCATTTGTTATTTCACAAGAGGGTACATAAAGATCCAGTGCAGTCATTATGGAGTGAGATAGGAAACATCGTATACAAAAGTAACAATTTATGTGACACAAAAAAAGACAACATGGAACAATGAGATTGTAAAATGTCAAAATGACTTGACACCATTTCTTTAGGTAAGCATTAGACTATGGTGAAAACATACTAAAAACACTCTCTAAGTCCGCACAAATATTATTTAGCTGTTGCTTGATTTTGTAAGGTTAAGGGTTATTGGAGCACAAGCAGAAGATCTAACAATCCTGAAATAACAAATCAATCCATAGTTATGCTACACCTTCGCTAGGGCCTTGGGCAGGCTTGGAGTGCTTTTGCTCTTTATTTATCTAAACACGCTGTATTCTATGATTACTCAAGCCATGGCACATCGCTTTAACCGCAGCACTAGGCTTGAAGTAATGGTTTACCACTTAGCCAGCTGGGTAAAAAATTCCAGAGCAACTTAAACTCTTTCAGTGTGTGAGAGCCGAGCGACTGGGGGATAAAAGAATTTATGAAGTGAGCATACAGTATACAGAATTATAATCTCTGCTCGATAAATTAGAACACGGGTTTCTGAAGGACAGATAATTCCACCCTTTGGAATTGAGCAGCTGTCCGGGATGTGGCATCTCTGCGTCGCCTTAGGAACAGGCTCCCTTTCATCCCTCCAAGCTGCGGAAGGAGGGGTACTTCGGACTATCAGTATGGAACAGATGCATGTGTAAGACGCAGGTCTTGGCCTGAAAGACCACAAAATGTTTTCCTGTTTTATCTAATTCTAACCCAGCTCAGCCAAGCTTGTAGAAAACCAGTTCCGCCATATTAACTCGCCGACTGCCAAGGTGGAGTCTACGGCATCTCAGCTGATGCCAGGCACAGAATGTGGGCACAAGGATTTAAGAGAGCTCCCCAGCCAGAATTTACATCACTGGCAGGGCTACAATGTATCAGATTATGCAGAGTAGGAATAAAAGAGATTCAGATTCTGCAGTCATGTCTGTACGACATTTGCAAATCAGCTAAAAGCCCATGCACTGGTTTAAAATTAGGAAGCTGTATAGACAATGGAAAGGTCCACCATTACCACATTGTATTGTGTAAACTGGGTATCTAATCATAAGGATGCTGAAGAAAGGCTGACATTACTACTGCAGGCCCAAAACATTGTGAGACACTCGCCACAATGATTTGTGTTTCTGCTCCTTCCACAACATTGAGATTTGCCCCGGTAGTTTGTGTCTCTGCCCCTCCCACAATAGGAAGATTTTCCCTAGTAGTTTGTGTCTCTGCCCCTCCCACAATGGGGAGATTTCCCCAAGTAGTTTGTCTCTGCCCCTCCTACAATGGGGGATTCCCCCAGTAGTTTGTCTCTCTGCCCCTCCCACAATGGGGAGATTTCCCCCTTAGTTTGTGTCTCTGCCCCTCCCAAAATGGGGAGATTCCCCCCAGTAGTTTGTCTCTCTGCCCCTCCCACAAAAGGGAGATTTCCCCCAGTAGTTTGTATCTCTGCCCCTCCCACAATGGGGAGATTTTCCCCCAGTAGTTTGTATCTCTGCCCCTCCCACAATGGGGAGATTTCCCCCAGTAGTTTGTGTCTCTGCCCCTCCCACAATGGGGAGATTTCCCCCAGTAGTTTGTGTCTCTGCCCCTCCCACAATGGGGAGATTTCCCCCATAGTTTGTGTCTCTGCCCCTCCCACAATGGTGTAATTTTCCTGCAGTAATTTGTACTCTAAATTTCATTTGTAAGCAGGGAGTGTTATGCCTTCTTCCATCCTGATGGTATACACCTACTAAGCTGGAGGTGGTAAAAGGAAAACCTAAGGCACACAACAAAAAAATCAAAAGAAAACCTTCCTCAGGTCTCAGTTTAATCTTCCACCATGATGATGTCATAGCCACTCCTCTGCCGTAATGGTGTCTCAGCTACCCCTGGGTGTTTAGTAATTACGGGGCAACAACCAATCATGTGTATATTAGCATACATGGATCAGCCGTCTGGACCCTAACTGATATCCAGTCTATCTTCCTTATCTCATATACATTAAATGGCACTTAGGCTCCATTTTTTAGCCATTGATTTGTATTAGATTGGTTAAGCCATTATATGCCAATTAAAGTTTCAGCGGCTGCATCAGTTAAACCCGCACGTTTTAATTTCAATTAGAGCTTTGTAAGAAAGGAGGAACATCTGCTGCTGAAAATACAGTCTGAAAAGAAAAATAACGATTTTACGGTTGACTCTTGTGCTTCCGGCAAAGAGCTCGGCAAACGAGGATGGCGGTGCTGGCGCTCCGCCGCTTCTTTAAGAGATGAGGGACAGAGATGCTCCCTGGATCGTCATACGGCACTACAGATGGGACAGGGGAGAATAGGATGGCCATTCATCAAATCCAGATCTCTCAAGTTTACCTCCAGCCAAGTCCCTTATGCCGGCAACATTGTGGAAAAAATCCCCTGGCCAACATTAAATATCGCTGAGGCAAAAAAAATATATGGATAAACAACACGGATATATATCCTGTGATAACAGGGCAAATAACAGCATATTTCACTGTGATATTCACTGAAATAAGTGCTTCACTCTCCCAGTATCCCACAATAAAGCTCTTAATGAAATATATTCCTCAATAACCACAAGGGATAAATATCCACTTTTTCTGCATGTATTACTATTGCCAACCCAGATATTACATTGTAAAGGAAACACTGACATCCCCATAGTGCTGTACATAGCCTGTTCAGACAGCAGAGCTGTGGGAGGGACCAAGTGAGTGCACCCCCTACAGGCTTCTGCAGAAAACTGCAGGAGGAGGCGGAGACAAGACCAGCCACTCTGCACAAGAAGAGGGGGAGTGACTGGTCTTTTATATACCGGTAGGATGCGCTTGTGCAAAGTATTTTCACTGCATTACTTCACAGATGAAATAATATTTGGTAAGAATTTCCCAGAATTCAGCTTTGGAAAAAAGGAAAAGTTAAGGATAATTTTAAAGCTTAGAAGGTTGATAAGCTCTAAATCTTCTAAATAAGCCCATCCCATTCCTCAATAAGACCCACCCCCGCTTTATCCCACCTCTCCTAGCTAAGCCCTGCCCTTCTTTACTAAATCCCACCCTCTTGATGCTAAACTCTACCCGTTTCACAAATTCACATTTCCCATCCCTACGAAGCTCTACCCTTTCTCCACCCCTTTTTGCTGCCCTTCCTTTGTTCACTAAGCCCTGCCCCCACTTAAATATGGCATGCCGCTTAATTCTGTATATAGCAGCTAGTGTAAATTGTTGCAACAAACAGAGAAGCTTTATAATTTAACAAATGATTGTTTACATATATCCAAGGCCAATTTGAAAATGTACAACTCCCAATCAGTACCTTGAGACACTGTACACACAACCACAAGTTGTGTCTGCAGTTCCCTCGCTATATTCAATTCCACATCATGAATACTCCAAGAACTCTAAAAAAACCTCTAAAAAGCACAAGCAAGGTAATGAATAATTTAAAAATAAATCTCACTATTACACCGCTCTGCTGTACACCTTTATCAGAAATTACTTTAAAGGTGAACAATGCTCCCTCTGATTAGAGATTTCTGCCATTCTTAAGAGGATTCTGTCTGATTTTCTTAATCTACATTTTAATTAAATGGATTGCAGTGCAGGCTTGCCAGTAATTAACAGTTATGTTGAAAACTGTCTGCACCAATACTCCACATTTCAGATCTTTAGGAACTAAAGTTAGAAGAATTGGAGAAAAAAATGAAACAGAAATCCCTGACGAGTGGAAAGAATTCTGTTTCTAGGGGCAAGAACGTCTCCAGGGTTTGTAAAGCAGCCCCACTGTTACTTATGGTGAGGAGTATTTATTACCCTGGGGCAAACACACACAACCTGCACCTGCTCTGACACATGAGGGGTGCTAAATAGCAATGCATGCTGGGAGCTGTAGTTTTTGCACAGCAATTGAGTTGCAGGCTGCGTGCCGACCCTCTGTCATTGTTAAGGAGCCAAATCAGATTTAACAATTTTTATTGATTCCATTTTAGCAAATAATAAAAGTTGCATTTCATTGCACCATAAATATTAAAGTGAATGTAAACTCTAATTACATTTTGGTATCTTTGGAACTTTGCCTTATATTGGAAGCCATTGTTTGAGACTGTTCCAAAGTTTCCCATTTTTGCAATCTTATTAGGCATAGCCTGTGTCAAGCTGACAACCTGAGCCGCACCCTCACAATCAGCAGCAGGGTTGTCAACCTGCTAGTAGTGCTCCTTCAATCTGTTCCAATTTTCTTATTAGGTCAGTACATGCCTCCTCCACACCCTATAGGTAGACCAATGGTCAGTGGCTTCCCCCACCTACTAGATTGTAAGCTCTCCGGGGCAGGGTCCTCTCCTCCTGTATCACTGTCTGTATTAGTCTGCCATTTGCAATCCCTATTTAATGTACAGCGCTGCGTAATATGTTTGCGCTATATAAATCCGACAACACCATAATTAAACAGGTTTAGGATTAGCAGGAAAAGTATCTTCTCCATACAATAGTTTTATATACTATTTTATACTTAAACAGAACATATGAGCTGGATCACGTGGGATCCTCAGTTCCAAGATTTACATCTAAACAATGCACAAATGCCCACATGAAGCACCCTGCCAGAGGTAATTAAATCTCACTGCTCCTCTTCTCTTCCCATTGTGTCTCAGTATTGCATTATTGCACACACTGGATATCCTGGCCTGCAGGCTGTGCGGAACCCCACAGCTCCTCATCCTCACATTGCTCCCTGCCTGCCTCCTGCTGCTCATTACCACTCAAGCCATTGGAATTAAATGCTGTTTTCCTGCTGGCTTGCATTGGAGCTTTTTGTAAATTTGCTGATGTGCTTTTTCATTTCTGCAGGCCAATAATTCGCTCTCTGTTTATGCCAGAGAAAAGGCAGCTGTGGCACAGAGGAAAGGTTTGTATATCTCATTTTTTTCTGCAGTAATAAGGGACAATCTAAATGACTCGATGCAGCCGGCAGCCCTCTCTCCACCCTGACGTAATGGCCATGGTTCACATAGGTATCATGGTCCAGGGTTCACAAATGACTGACTCTAACCATTCAGGAGCCACTTTACCCCATTTCACCCTGGACACAGGGGATTTGCAAAAACTTCCTTTATCTAGCTTGTACCCTTGACTCATGCATTTTGCTAAAATTTTGCAGAAATGTCTAATTTTTTTTCAAATTTCAACAATTATATTTAAAAAGTTTTAAGTACAACATGGGAAACAAACAGAACATATCAAAATACAGCAAGTAAACAGGTCAAACACAAAATTACTAGTGGTCACATAAACAAAAAAAAAATATACATGGTTCTCCCCAGGCCCTTTTAGCTGGGCGCACCACCCAGGACTTTTTAGCACCCACCCGGCTGTTTTTGGGTGGTTACTGAAGCGTTTGAACACAATACAGGTGCTGCCACCCGCCTACAATTTCTTTCCACCCGGCTTAAAAAATTTGCTGGGTTGAGCACTGAATATATATATAAGTTGTATTTGTTCCATCAACACTTCCTAATCACAACAGTTCCTAAATGTATTTTGGCAGCCCTCTAAGAAAATATCGCTCATTGTTAAAATGTCCCAATAGACTCATCCTTCATTTTTGTTTTATATAACAGTAAAAAACAGAGGTAATGGAACTACTAATAGGCAAAAAGGTGGTATTGGATATTTCTGATGGGTAGAATGTTCCTGGGGTTGGAAATATGGAAGAAGGGTAAGGAAGTAGGACAAAAGCAGAAGCAGGGGTAACCATTTCTATTGCCCCCGGGGCTGAGAGATTTATCACTTTAGGGATTATGAGTCAGATTGGAGTGCAGTCAGGGAATCAGAAGATTCACCAAACATGGTCCAGTAGAACCATCTTTGCCTGGTAGCTTCATCACCACGGGAAACCCGTGAGGTCTTCCATCAAATATATTTCATTAATCTGCTCAAACCATTGAGATTTGGGGGGTCCGAGATTAAAGCCACATTGCTGGTATGCATTCTTATGCCCCATCTACCAGTCGTGATTTGCGGTAAATCTTTTCTGTAAAATTATTGCGGTGCAGAAGGAGAAATCCGGCATCAAAAGGTTATCTGGTGGTCTGTAAACATTAATAGCAACCTGTGTGCCTGCTCCTCGAAAGGACGAACCCTTGGGCACTCCACCTGAAGGAGGGTGCCTCTACCTGTATTGTATCTCCAATATACATCTGATGTCGCTGGAAACTTGGAAAGCAGGAGTCAAGGCACCCTATAGCATCTGGCCACAATTTTTTTAAATCCCAAATTAATTAATTCCTACTCAACAGCCAGATTTTACAGATTTTGTATCAGTATGTGCAAACGTCTCCCTACCCTGCTGTTTGCCTATTCTACATCAGGGGTCACTAACCAGTGGTCTGCAAGAATATTTTGGTAAATATTACCTGGCTGGGTCCTTCTCCTTACCCCACTGATCATGTCCCCCGTAGTGCATAGTGAGCGTGCAATGGGAAAGTGGGTAAATTCTGGCATCATGACGTCACTCTGGGGGAAGTTTCTTCCTCTTTGAGTGACACACGACTCCCTGCACATGCACAGGATTTAAAATTATGAATTTAATGGGGTCGGAATTGTTGGCGACCACTGTTCTACATCACACAGGAACCACCACTGCTTTAGTACAGACTATGGTGTTTGAGTTGAGCTGGGATTATGGCTGGAGAAATCACTGGTGTAGAAGGTTATAATTCCAAACTTTCTACCCAGAATATATCAAAAGAGCTGATGTGTTTTAGAAGTGCTGTTACCCTTTAAGTCTCTGAACGCTTTCTTCTGTAACTCATCTCCCATGATGCACAGGGCAATCATTCTCCACTTGTACTATCTGGCTGTAGCAGACTGATCTCGTTCTGTTACATCAGATCACATCACCGTCTGTCCTCTATCCTTGCTATGTTTTATCCCTCCCAATCAAAAATACTTTAAATCCAGCAAGAAGTTCAATAGATGGTGTAGTTTAACAGAAGAGGATTATTGATACCAGTGGCTGAGAGCAGAAAAACAACAGCTCGGCGGCATTACTACGAACGCCAGACTGAGACCGCTAAACTAGAACTGACAAGCAGCACCACGGCCCAGCGAGCATTACTAGTGACAGGACCTAAATGAAATGTCAACGTGAATTGACCCTTTTTCTCCCTCCTCCTCTCTTCTCAGAGTATTGATCAATGTTCACCAAGCAAGGACGTACCGCATGAGCACCATGATGGGCTACCGGTGACTTTGATGTTTAGGAAGATATAGACCCCTTTTACCTGACATAATAAGATGTTATATTGGTCCAGCAACTAATGTGACATCAGATACAACTTGTTTAATGAGCGCTTCAATTTTGTAAGTGACTTAAAAGGTCAGATCACTCAAAAGCGGTATTTCAGGTGGAGAAGGAGACCAGCAACCTACTGGCTTTCTTCTATGTCACCTGCTGGAAAATGTTATATTCCATTGTCCATTGGAGACACAGACAAGAGTGAATTTTTAGTAGGGTGCAGAAAGGTCAGACCAGTGTTTCCCAACCAAGATTCCATGAACCCCTGGGATCCCTCAAAAAGCTGCTAAGGGTTTCTTGAGCAATGAGCAATTTAGACCCATCGGGTCAGTTTATGTGCCACCAATAATCGTTTTGGCTATCTGTAAGGGTGAAATTCTTTTCAATGGCCAGCAATGTAAGAGGAGTTCCTCCCACTGACCACCACACTAATGTACTGTGAGCTGTGGATATAATAATGATAAAAGGGGTTCCCTCCATGGTAAAAATGTTGAGAAAGGCTGGGTTAGACCATCAATATATTTATTGCTATGTTCCAATGATAACCCCGTGTACTATTTCTTGCATGGGTGTCACAAGTGCAGGAAGTGAATAAAAACAAATAGAAATAAGCGCATTATCCCACTATATCTGAAGCTTTAGGAATAATTGTCTATTTGCTTTAAGATAACATATTTAGTCAATGTGCACAATTGTATGATTTAAAAGTAACCAATCACAACTGCATTTACATAATTATGTGATAGATCAAAGCAAGGGTATTTTTTAACCCTTTTTTGTTCCTAAGAATGACTAATGGAGCTAGGAGCCAAAGATATAAAGTCTTCCAGCTCCTGAGTAATCATACCAGAATCAAATATGGATTCCTTTAGCTTTGTACATTCTCCTATCAGTGCTCAATGTACAGTTTCTAAAATGCAAAATGCTTGTACTTGTACAGCAGCTTACAGTCTGCAAAAAGTTTGGCATGGAATTTCCAGGAAACCCTAATGTGATATATGTAATCTAAATGTGATTATTCTTGTTCTGCCTTATCACTGATATCTGGTAAGGTAGGTGCTCTCCCACAGCTCTTCTCCCCAGCAAACATTTGCCCATTAATAAAGACTTTATATGGAGTCTATTTATATAGCATGGAGTTTGACATTCACTGAAACATTCCCAGGTTGGAGAATCAATCACTGCCATTGGAAACATACACCCCTGAGTGTTTCTTCCAGTGACCATATTGTATTGTACTGATGTAAATGATTATTTTCGAGAGGAAAGCAGAAGAAAGTTTCCTGAAATGGATATCATTATTCCTTTTCACTTTCTTCTTTATAAAGAGGTCTTTATTATTTTTGCACATCATAACTTTGTATCCGAAATATTCTATAATAAGTAGGCTGAAATCATGCAGCCCATATGGAGAAAAGAAAGAGCAATGATTTGGCAGAAGCCTTTAATGACGACCAATGTCTTCCTCGTCCTTATTCTTCTACAAAGTAATAACGGGTCCTGTTTAAGGACTTTCAAAGTGCCATCACAGACATGGACATGCTAAGAACGAAGGGAAATCTTAATAAATCGCCTCTAATAAGTCTGGAATGCTCTGTATTGTATTCCCTTTTCAAGTTTTTTCCCTTCTATCTTTTCTGCTTCCTCTAGTAATGCGGAACGGAGGATGAATAGAGGATGATTTAAGAAAATTGCAGGAGACGCTTGTGTGTAATGTGCCGTCTGCAATTCAATAGAGAAAGCGGGCCTGGTCAGACAGTCGGAAGTGGAACAGGATTCATTAGTATACGGGATGGAATTGTACCGTTCTATGCATTGCACATGTAAATTTCACAGTCTGAATGCAGAGTGCGAACCAGCTAATCTCACACAATTCACCCTTCCCAGCTACGTACAATGAATGTGTAAATCGTGGTAACCTTCCGTACAAGCCTGAGCTTGGTTATCTAAACGTAATGTAAGATCGAGAAAATCGGACCGCTGTATTATCCTACATCTCCGTACAAACCATCAAGCATGCATCTATCCATCTTTATTTTTATGTATTGTAGAGGAAGGAAAAGTGGGATGCCAAATTTAGGGGATATTTGGCATCATCGACTTCACACGTGTCTGGAAAGGGGATTGCATGGATAGGGCTAATATTTACTACATTTGCTGCAGATTTGCAGCCTTTTATTTAGGATCCAGGCCCGGAGTATACTGGAAGGAATAGGTGGGCCAGGCACTCCTCCCTTTTTCATGGGCAGAAATTTAAGATGGCTAAGGAGCACCTGGCCATTGATAAAAGGCGCCTGCCTTTAACACTGGAGGGGAAGTCACAGCCTGAGGCCAGTCGGGCCAACTGCAAAGGCTGTGTGCAGCCTGTGAACTGGGAATAGGTCTCCCACAGTTAGGTCTCATGAAGGCCAGGATGCAAAAGTTTGTGTTTTTTGCCATGACTTTGATCCCCTGCTAGGGAGAACTTTGTTTTTGCTGTTTTGGAGTGTTTTAGTTATTGTAAAAAAAAGTGGCCCAAAATGCCCTGAAATTGAAACAATCGTCTGAAGTACTTCTCTACAGCAAGTGATTTTATTGCTACTATCTCCCACAGTATCTATTTATCAGTCACAACATAAAGCAACATAATCATTTATTAGAAATTCACCACCTTGCTTGCTGAATTTGCTAGAAATTCACCACCTGCTTAGGCCAGGCATGTCCAAAGTCCAGCCCGGGGGTCAATTGCTGCCCTTGTTCAGATTTCCACCAGCCCGCAGCCTTTGTCATCACAGGGAATCCCCTACATCATTTAGGGGGCGTGTTCTGTGCGGGACCTACATGGACCACACCCACTCTGATTCCAAGAACGTGCCTCTGTCATCACAGGGAATCCCTCACATCACCCCGGTGGGCGTGTGCTGTGCGGGACCAACACATTTTCACCTTACCAAATCTGTCCCTCTTTGCAAAAAGTTTGGACACCCCTGGCTTAGGCTTTTGTTAGTCTGTAGGGGGAGCATTTCCTGAATCTCCTCTCTTCTAATAATCAGATTGTAACTTTGTAGCAAGTCACCAGGTGGGGCTGATCTGGGTTTCATCTAAACACAGCCAAGAACTGAATGGGTATCAGGATTAATATAGGTCATGTATATTATTGATTTATTTTAATATTGATTGTGTAATCTCTGAGCTGGTATCTCATCCCAGGAAGTAGATGGGGACCCCGGATGACGCCTGAAAAAAGGAGGACCTCCATGAGAGTATTAAAAATTTGTAAGTGTTACACTGACGCATTATTTAGCATCTGCTTCTAGGTGCCCTTTACCAATTATTCTTTTTCACTGCTTTTTTTAGTAGGCTAAATCTCAAAAAACATGCAATCTGTTATTAATGCTCAGCTATGAGTGAGTTTGCAGCAGGTGGCAATGCACGGTGCCCAGCAACAGCAGCCAGCCTGCACCATCACAGCCTGGGAGCGGGGGAACTGCTGACAAAGGGACAACTCGCCTTTTCAAAAGAAAAAATAAATTACTGTGCGTGTTGGGTTTTTAATTAGCCCCTTGGCGCACGTTTGGAAAGGTCGTCGACACGGCGGACTTCTTTCTCCTCCACCTCTGCTCCATTCCTCGGGAAAGACGCTTTAAAGTTCTGAAAGAGAGCTGAAAAGGGGAACCTTGTTATTTGGAAAATGTCAGATGGTTGGAAGACAGAAAAGAAAGTGAACTTTCCCAGACACCAGTTCCTGGGGGTGGCGGGGATAAAGAGCGCGCACTTGCCAAATTTTTTTTTCATTATTGCAGGATAGAATGTCATGAAAACAGGCATGTATGAACTTTTCATTCAGTGACCAGGCCCCAGACGCACAAACCTGTCGACCATCAACGTCAACACAGGCTTAGGCTAGCAGTATAGATATATATATATATATTCTATTATATATTCAATATATATATTCTATTGTTAGATGGAATTCTGCCTTCACGTTATTTTTCAGTTAAAGCGGATTTTGGTAAATTGGGTGCTGTAACTCAGCCTTCTTTCTCGATTATGGGAAAGCAAAAGATCCCAAATCCTGCAAGATTACGCTCCTGTTGGATCATATAAATTCTCTCCTTCCTTACAGCCATAACTTTCCAGCAGGAAGTATCAGATGAGCTATCATATCCAGGTGTGGACACATCCACATCTGAAGCTTCAGAATGGCCTTGTAGACCCATTTATACTATGAGGGCCAGGTGGGTGCTGGAATCTGTGGTATTTCACTGATCACAGTTTCATATTTGTCCAGGGTTTCAAAAAGGCTACGTTCTATGTAAATGTATCATTTGCAAAGTAAAAAACTGAATGCAAAGTAAATGCAAAGTAAAAAACTGAATGCAAAGTAAATGCAAAGTAAAAAACTGTTTACAGGAAGTATTTGAATATGGCCCCAAAAAGTGTTGTAACTTCTTTTTTTTCTCCAAACCTCTTTTGTTAACATGGTTTACTGAAAAATAATTATCCCCAGGACATAGAAACCAGTTTTCTACTTTCAATTTGGGAAGAAGTTGGCAATGATGGAATTTATGGCAGAATTATGTTACGGAATACAGATAATAAGATGGGGCTGCACAATTTATTGGTGTGTGTCTAAAATACACGTTTACTGACTGTTAAATTGGGTAAAAAAAGGAAAAATCAGTTTCAGATTTATCAGAGGTCACCTTCATGAGGCTAGAATATGCTAATGATTCAGTTTGGACTGGGGTAATTACGGTAAAGAATTAAAGATTGCTGATGAGAAGTATCTGTATGAACTTTCAGATTTAAATAAAGTAAGGAGAACTCTTATAACTCTAAAACACATTGGCCATTTAGTGTTTAATACAACTTATAAAGTTTATTTTGGAGATTAGTGATCCTTTCTTCTCTTTCTTGCACAAGGATATAGAATTGCACATATAGAATTCCAGAGCTCCTCTTTTAAAGCATATTATAAGATTTGACCACAGGAGAAAGATTTCCCTTCATATCCCTTTCACCAGGACAGGAACTGGCAGGCAATCTCACTGCGCACACAAACATTAATGCCATTTTAAAGGTTCTAACACTTCCTTGATCCATCAAAAACAATAAAAAAGCCAAGAGCTTCACTTTTAAAGGAACCTGCCAGGAGCTTGGTCACCTTGCTCAGCCAAGTCTCTTGTCCAGGCTAAATTCTTGACTTGAGTTCTTCTTTAGGGAAAGTCTATGTCTTCTTCTAGGCCTCAGTATGCTTCCCGTATCTTACCCGTGGCTCCGGAGTCTTATAACTGCTTCAATCCTTTGTACAAGGCCTGACACCCTTGTCTTACCAGTGTCAGGTTATTAAACGGGGAATGACGCTCTTGTCTTTCTGTAAAAGTATAGATTATATCCCCGTATTTTCTGTCTCCATCTCCTCCACTATTCGCTTGACAGCTGCCACATACTCCCTATCACCGTTAATTTTCGTTATTACCAATAAATCCTTTCCCTCTATTATGTTGCAGTGAGTACGAGACGAGGCGATGTATTATTCATGACTTTTTAACCAGTGCACAGAACTGAGCAGAAGCCTATTTACAACATCCCTGAAACACAATGAGCTAATCATTAATTATAACACATTACTTAGAAAAAGTGGAAAAATTACAGGACGAATCCAGCGCCAGTGCTTATTTGCACACAGAGATGGAGAGTAAAATGTCCTTTACCAAGGCAGATTAAACAGTTTAGAAGTGATTCCTGGGGTCACGGATTGGGTGTTATCTGAGATTTATTTAACAGGAGAGCTGGCGAGGTGTTCTGGCTGTGCCGTGCGCGGTTTTAGGGACGGAGCAGAGAACCATTAACATATTCCATTTGTGCTGCTGTCTGGAGCAGTAAGGCCTTCTCTGTTTCACAGCCAAGACATGCTAATGGCTTGTACCTCTCTTAAAAGCTGTTACATATTCTGCACCTAATCCCTCGCTTGGAATAATATCCCGTCCACATGCCGCCCTCTCAACATCTCGCTAAAATCACCCGCGCTGCCCCCAATTTGCAACAACTTTTACCAAGAGGCTCCATTACAAGTTTTTCTCAGAGAATTGAGGGCCTGTCAAGAGCAAACAAAGCAATATCCCACAGAAAGATTGGGCTTGTCACCTTCAGAGCTTGTGCTACGAATCAAATCACAGCCGATGTTCCAGAGAACCTTATGCCCGAATCTTTCTGTTACCAGTGAAAGTACTTTCCCTGGGGTATAGCTTCTTCATTCAAGGGATACCCCTGACTGTGAAAGCAAACCAATATTAATTATTTATTTCAATGAAAAACTATAAATGTAAACTGGTCATCTTCTGTAAGCTACTATATATAAAAAAAATACATATTATACTCATGCTATTATATATACTGTAAAATAAATGTTCTTGAAAACAATGTACTGCTTTTACACATAAAAATCCAATGTATTGCATTCAATACAGTTATTTTGTATTGAATGCAATACAAATGGATTTTGAATTTTCCGCCCCGCCCGGTGGGACGTGCACGCGCACCGGCGTCACCGGGAACTTTCCCGGTGACTCATCGGATGCAGAAGAAGGAAGAAGAAAGAAGACAGAGATCGCGGCGCTGGACGGCGCCGGACCCAGGAAGATCAGGTAAGCGCTCAATTTACTAACCTTCCCTAGGTGTTCCAACCCCGAGTGTGACTCAGGGTTACCACTTTTAGAAACTTTTTTCTACCCCGAGTCACACTCTGGGTTACCGCTAGGGAGGTTAATATATTAGTGTCTTATGACCCCCATATCAGTAAAGTTGAGCACTAAATGGTCTCCTCTACAGATCCCTATCGGTTATAGAAGTTGTTTACCACTTTGAAAGAACAACACATAGGTATAGGAGGCAAGGCAGGATGGGCCAGTACTGGAATGATTCCAGCAAGTCTGATACTGGAATACTGGAGCAAATATTTTTATGCTGTTATAAAGGGCAAGGTTGTATAGGTAGCATGGTAGGACTAACAATGCTATAGGCCTGGAGGTTTAAAAAGTCAGCAAACACTCCTTTGCTCGAGACTAGACAAGCCTAATGCAAATTTCAGAAACATTATTGCATTTTTTTACCACAAATTCTAATACTTAAGGAATCAATAAACCTAAAACCTTTAGTAATTGAGTTCCAAATTGCATTCACTAAAACATGCATGTATTCCTCACAGCTGCACTAAAATTGCATGTTTTATGTAGGCGGCATTTTAGGCAAATGAAAATAGCTGGCTGAGCTGCGGGTCAGCTGTGCTTTGCCTGGAAATTACTGTTATTTCAAATTGGTGAAAAGCCAAATTGACCCAAAACTGATAGTTTGGTTCTGTTTTGCCTCTGGCGAGTTGAGTCACAGCCTTGCCTCTTGTACCTCTAGGGGACTCAGGGTGCAATTTGCCTCTAGTAGAATTCCCAGCTTTGTCTAACTGCCATTACAAGGCCAAATGATGGCGTCACACTCTCCTAATGAACTCCATAATGTAGAATAAACAAATAACTGGGGACACCAGCTGCATGGTGCAAGTAATATTGCCATTATGGTCCTGTGGGGAGGGGAGTGGGTGGAGGTGCAAACAGAACTCTTTTCTGTTTCTCAGCTTAGGAGATTCATTCTATTCTAAAGGAAAATCAAATCCATTCTATTCTAATGGATTCTAAAGGAAAATCCAAAATCCTGAATTGTCACTGGAACATTAAAAAAGGGGGTATAGATAAACTTGTTCCTGTAAGAACTGCCTTACATACTGTTGTGCCTGCACCACAGGTAAAGGAATTTCCACCCAATGGGCCAGCAAAAATGCCCTAAACTGTGAACCCCAAAAAACTTTTATTGAAATATAGTCCCTAATGACCATAAAGAATATAAATCTAATTTGTGTGCATTACATGTCTTTGCAAACATTGATATTATATTGTAAAACAGTGGTGACATTATCAAAGCACTGCAAACATCCTGAAGGTCCAAATATTTAGACTAAAAAAATATTCCACACTTTTGGCACCAAGAGCTTTTGGAAACACAGACTTTGTAAAGTAATGAATACATTATCTAACAGGCTGGCTGCAGAAAATTACAAAAGTGGGCAGATGCAAGACCATTCACCATGCACATGGAGAAAGAAAAGCATTGAATGGTCTTTTTTTGGGAAACTCCTGCTCGAAGAAAAGTTTCATACTAGTTACTGCACAGGTATAGGAATATACACAAAGCCTATTTACTTATCCTAAAGTCCAGCCTAATATTTTTCACTACTGTATCCAAATTGTCTTTTAATACACTAATCCTTTAACTTTGACTGTATTAGGCGTGCATTGGATTCCTGTAGGGGTTGCTGGCACTTTACAAAGCTTGTTCGCTCTTTGACTGTCTAATTGTATAAACATAACACTTCTGTCTGAACAAATAGGGATAATAAACACAAATAGTGTAACAGTATCAACGATTGATTTTCATCGCCCCATAATATTTCTCGTTTATTCTACTTTACCATTATGAAGCCTCATATATTATTCTATATATATTATACCAGGCTGTGACAATGTTAATTAAAACTTGCCTGCGTTCTGGAAGAAGCCACGTCTTCTCCAGTGATAAATATGAACGTATATTTTATTGTATTGCAGCTCCCACCGAGGAACTGATATATGGCGAAGCACCCAGGGCTTTGATTCACTGATAACTGTAAAGATTTGCCCGCTAAGTCATAAAGTGTCTTCTCTATTGTATATTCCTTTTTTTTTGCAGAGCCTGGTGTGGCTCTTCTGTGTCATGCAAGGCAGCCAAGGTGTTCCTTGTGAGGACCCTATGCCAAAACTGAACTAAATACCATGTGACAGCCCTAGGATTTTTTCCCTAAAAACTGACCAAAGGGAAGTGCCAAAAGCATTATTAATGCAGGACAGTGCCAGGCGGAGGCATATATGGAAGAAGGGAGACAAACATTCGGAACTGGTGACAACTTTGAATTAGGTTGCACACTGAAGGTTGCAAGAACCACACAGAACCTTTTCCTCATATATTTTAGGCAGAATTTACACTGATCATGAGGTTGCGGTGCATTTACTGCTTCCTCACACCAGAAATCACTGCCTTCCTACAAAACCCTAAAGCAGCCCCATAGGGAATGAATGGGGCATTATTGGGGGCTAAGGTGCCAGGCAAAGTGCCAGCTGCAAAGAGCTATTGTTACTGGGACTCAGAGTGTGAACCTACCCTTTGTGTACACAGAAGCTGCCTATGCTGCATTCTGAATATTAGCCAGAAAGTGGTGCAGACTTACCCCCAAGAAGAGTGCACCTACCTAAAAGACATTGGGGATAGAGCTTGCGATGAAGAATTCATAACATAAGCTATAGAAGTCATATATGTCAGTGGTTGCAGATGGGCATGAAGCACTGCTAAACAGGAAGCATTGCCTGCTGGGGCAATTAGCACACACAAATGCCCAGTGTACATTATAAATATTATTATTAGACAGAATTTATATAGTGCCAACATATTATACAGCGTTGTACATTAAACAAGGGTTGCAAATGACAGTCAGATACAATGAACCAAGAGGAGAGGACCCTGATCAAAAAAGCTTGCTATCTAAGATATACATATACAAAACCATACACACAAATATAGGCCTACTGTACTGATGTAGGTGACCTTGATGTGTACAGGCACACAGTGCAAGTCAATGTATGTGTGCTTTATTACATATGTTAAAGTGTGCTGACAAGTAGGTTTGTTTGCTTTCTCCATGTCTGCAGATTGGAAAGTCATGGCAATGCAGTATACATGAGTATGAGTATACAGATCTCATTGTTATACCTTGCTATATACACATTTTAAAATTTTTCACTGAGAATGAACGCTAATTGTCATGAGACAAAAAAACAATGTAAAAAATGTTGCTTGATACATTTACACAGTTTGGCTCTTAAGATAAGACAGCGCTGAGTCCAGCTAGTCATGCTTTTTCTTATTGCGCTTTGATAAAGATGCCATCTAATAGCGGCCCAGGAACTCCTGATGAATGGCAAAGCTACATTAAGTAAGCTGTTTCTCAGCCCTAATTGATGATGTTGATGTCTGGTGGTCTTAACATGTTCGGTGATTTTTCCTCATTTAGCTGACAGCTGCATATTTTCACTTCATGTTAGGAACATAATTATCCAGACTGGCACAACGGTCTTTGCGATCACAGCAGCCACTGAGAGGTAATGATGAATCCACGGTAAATGGTAGAATTCAGCACTCACATATTCTGTCATTCCGATAATTTGTATCTCTGGGAGATGCAGCATTAACAAAATACCCCAAAGGCCCAAAATATCGGATGAGGTATTGACTCAGCAAACTGAACCTTTGATGAAACAAGGTATATGTCCCTGTTTTATATTTATTATCTTTATTCCTATTTTATATATTATTTAGAGGAAGGCAAATCAAGGAGTTTACATTTAGACTCAAATACAAATGGACAAATGATTAAACATCCTACTCTGCCCTCCTTAAGATGGAATAAAGATATAACTCTACACAAATGAATTCCGGACATGTACCAATAAATTGAAGTAGTATTATTTCTCAGAACACTAAACTTTTATCAATTAAAAGCCATTCTGAAACTTCAGTTCAAGGACTAGACTTAAATGGTATCTGCAGTCTGTTGCAGGCCGGAGGAAACATTTCCTTGGTCTCCTCTCCCCTGTGATCAGAGTGTATCATTGTATCTTTGTAGCTTATGACAAGGTGAGAGACTGTGTCCAGGGCTGATCTGTCCTTCCGGAACAGCACAAGTATTTAAATAACTGTGTCTTTGGGTATTTCAATCCAGGAAGTAGATGGTTACCCTGAATAAAGATGGCTCTGTGCTTCCAACAGGAAATGCTGGTAAAGGCATTTCTGTTGGAACTACATTGACCTTCGATGGCCAGGTCAGATATGTGTGAATATTGTGGTCAACAATGAGAATATTCACATACGGGCGTCCTAGGTAATAGGCTGTTTTACATGGAGCTCATATGTTTCACATATCCACAACAAGCCTTGAGCCCAATTGCCTACCTCTGCTGTGCCCTTGGTAGTTGGCACTGCTGGATAGCGGGACTATGTGATGCCAACTGGCTTTGGCCTGTCGCTCACGTCCTTCCATAACGATTGCTCACGCAGCAGCAATATTGGCAGAGCAGATTGCATCCTGCAGCGAGTTGAAACAAGAAAGACTTTCTGCTAATTTCTGTTTGAATCTTTGGAACATTAGTGAAAAACCTGAAATTGCAGGCCGCCTTTTCTGTTTATAGAAATCCTATAACAAAACCTTTTAATGCACTAATGTTATTGCTTTGTCTGCACAATAAGCACACATGAAAGGATAATGGCTACTTTGGCCACCGGCATAGACCCCGCCTGCGCTGCCATTGCTTTCCAGCTTATAGCGTTATAATTACAGAGGAGCTATGTGCCGAATTGGGCACAATCACATATGTATGGTGTAATTATGAGGGTTTTTTTTTTATAGCCGCCTCGTGTATTTTCCACAAGGCATCTCTCTGTTTGGAGAGATTTAGGCGTGTTTCGCGGACGGGGCAGATTGTCATTATTGTGAAAGTGAACTCAGTACAAATGTCACTCCATGTAAAAGAGCTGCTATTATAGTTGAAGTCTCTTGAGTGTTGTAGTGTAGTGTTGATTGTAGTCTGTCAATCTAGTTCTATGCAGAAGGCTGAAAAAAAAAAAGACTTCCAATCAAAGTCCATCTCTGGGCTAAAAACATCTCCTGTCCAACCCTCCATACAATTTTTAACCCATCCTGTATGTTTTATTGTTTCCTTATTTCATGAAGGAGCACAGCCTCAACTAAATCCAGCATTTTTAGGGGATCGCTAATCCAGAATAGCAGATGAGCCTTCGCTGGCCTCTGCCTGTCCTATTTTTCTGATGTCACTGCTAAAGACTAACCCTCTTCATTCTGAAATCACCTTACTGCAGGAAAGACAATCAAAAATATCCCAAACATGCACAAATGTGCCATTGACACCCATAGAAGGACTGTGGCGGAACAAAGAGGGAGGAAGAAAACTCTGGAGGAGTGAGATTGTCAGGATCAACCTGGAGATCAGCTTTTTGTGAATCCTCGTCAACTTAAAGAGGACCTTCAATGCCAGGTCTTCCTAAAAGACAACCAACAAGCTTAATAAATACTCTTCTTACACTCCCATTAGTCTCTTGTTTGAGATTGCTGCCCACTGATAGTGCCAACATCACATCACAGCATCTAAGAAACCTGGATCAATGCGGTACATCTGCCACAATAAGGTAACTTGGAACATTAACCTAATTTTACTTACAAGGAATTTTCCTAAAGTGAACAATTTCTGTCAACTACAATACTTAACGTTCTCTACAATTCCCCTGAAGAAGCCTGTAGGCGAAACGCATTGGGTAATGAGACGCTATACCAATGCAATTTTTCATGTGTTTATCCTTTAGGGATTTCTTTGTATAGACACCCGGTCTCACCTCCCATGGTGCTTTTAATGAGATTGACTAAATTGCATTGTGTATGCTGCATAGATAATTTGTTATTGATTAATTAAATCACTCTTAAAGCTATGCTTCAAATATACTTGAATTTTTGAAATTTGTGCACATAGGTCAACATAGGTGTGAGGTCGGCAGCTATAACCTTACTAATATTCTTTGGAAGGAGGAAAAGGTATTCATATATATTGTGCTTTTGCATTTGTGTAAAGTTGAAATCAATGACCCTCATATAGGAATCCTGGTAAATCCTATATTTTTAGGCAGCGCTATACAAAGTCCATGGTCGTGTCACTAACTGTCCCTCAAAGGAGCTTACAATCTAATGTCCCTACTGTGGTCATATGTCATTAATACAGTCTAAGGTAAATTTTTTGGGAGAAGGCCAATTAACCTAACTACATGTTTTTGGAATGTGGGAGAAAACTGAAGTACCTGGAGGAAACCCACGCAGACACGGGGAGAATCTGCAAACTCCATGCAGATAGTGCATGGACTGCAAAGACCAGAGTGCTAACCACTAAGCCACCGTGCTTTTTCGGCCTATGTAAACTCCTGCACACGGTGTGAGATTTGGTATCCTTAGCTTACCCAGGATTCCTTGGTGAAGCCTATTGCCATCATTGGGGTGAACACACCACAAGCCTGAAATATACCAGGAATCTTTTTTTTAAATTAAGCATTCCTTATTTAGGTCATTAGGTGTGCACATATGCTAACAAGGAACATTCTTGAACATTTGAGGGGTGACAAATCGGAGAAGCAAGGTGGCACAAGGTAGACTTAAGAAAGAAAACACTGGATGTAATATTTGGACTGGTTACCATGGACAAGTGAACAACTTCATTTCTATAGCCGTACCTCTATTACTTACAATTAAAACCGTGCAACCCAATAGGCAGCAGACTTTGACCACAATACCTAATGTGCTCTGTAATGTAAAATACTTGGTCAGACACGGCCCCTCTCCTCCTTTGCACAAGATAAGGGCTTTGGCTATTATAAATCTCTGCCAGTATAGAGCACTACAGTGAGGAAGCAAAAAGTGTATTTCTACCAATGAGAAATAATAATAATAATAATCTGTTACATTTAAAAATGTAGAAATATAAAGCAGAATTGCAATATTTCAATTGGCTTTTAATGAGTTGAACAATGAAAATGCTGATTGTGTATGTTACTGCTGGATGGCCTGTCATAACATTCGATGGATATATTTATGGTAGATGTATATTTATCCCATGTCCATGGGTATGATTAGACATAAAAAGTATCAAACTCATCTTCAAACAGAACAAACTTCAGAGGCTGACTTGTTTACTGGCCAGAGGGCAAAGCATTTGCTCGCAATATAAAATAGAGCAGAAGGATGGAGAATAGGCCCTTAGCTACTAATGTCATATTTGAAGCAAGAGAAGGTTTAGAAATAAAGTGGATTTGTGCTGGACCGCCGCGGGAAACGCCCTCTGATGGGTCGACGAGAGAGCACGGCTGTTTGCTTCCTTGTCCAAACACCGACCATCCTATTAACCGCCTGCAGTTCCTCTGGCACTACTCTCCGCCAAAGTTTCTCAGTCTCTCCCCATGAGCTGAGTATGTCTGCTCTCCCTCGACAACCAATTAAATGTGTTTGAGGCGGAGGTAGTGAGGGTATTTCTGCAACTTGAAGAGCGCACTGACATAACACGTTTCCCCCCACCCCCACCATGTAACCGTCTCCCTCATTGACTCTCTAATGACCCTAATTGCTCCCCAGTATTGATGGTATAATCCCCGAAAGACGCTTCCTGCTACAAACTAACACCAGTCCGGTGAGCTGACGGATTGAGAACATAGCACAGTCCGTAAGCATAGGATTCCTGGAACTGGCCCGCTATTCTACTAAAATTTAATTGACTCGGCTGATGCTCTGACTGTGCGTTGTGTACAGCCGTAAGGCAGCGCCTCCTTTGCTGGAGGCCCTAATCTGTCTTCAATGAAAACAATTACAATGTTACATTTAGTTTTTGTTTCGGAAATTGCTGATTAACCACCAAGATAGAATATATGGATGCTACTTTGTCTTACAATATTTTTTCATTGCGTGACCTTGCAAAATATTTTAGCTATTGCTATACAGCACAATAAGAGTTTTTTTTTTTGGAAGTTTTCATTTTTATAACAAACAAACATAGTAGTAGATGGTACAGACCTTATCTACAAAAGGGGTAAGGGGGGATAGATACATTAACAAAGGCTTACATAGCAAAAGTTACATAGCCCCCAATTATAGAATATTCCTCTATATTTGTCCTGAACACCACTGACTAGAGATGAGCGAGAATGCCTCTGGCATTCTCGAGAAAATTTCCTCGAAGTTCCGATGGGTCCACGAAATTTTGAGAAACCATCGGTAATCCAGGAAATTACTATAGGAGGATTATCATGGCTGCATTCATAAATACAGCCGTGGGAATCCTCCTGTCAGTGAGCGATCCCCGAGCACTACAAGTCAGAATGGAGGGCTAATATTATTGAGGGCTATTATTCTGACCTGTAGTGCCCGGGGATCTCCCACTGAAAGGAGGATTCTCACGACTCCATTCATAAACGCAGCCACGGTACTCCTCCTCTCAAATTGAGTCATGAGGCTTGCATTTATAAAAGAACGCGGCCGTGGGAAAAGTCATAGGATTTTTCCCACGACTGCATTAATTCATGAGCAGCCAGGGAGACTCACACTGTGTTTCTGGATAGAGAAATTCTATCCAGGAACACATACTACAGGGCTGCTACAGCAATCTGACAGCTCCGCTCCCCTGATTGGTCTTGCAGGTCCCAAAAATTCGGTCTCGCCAGCCGAATTTACAAAGGCTGTTCTGGCCTACATGTTTAGTAAGCGAGAACGGCCCAATTCGTCACGAGAGACCGAATTGAACAAATTCGCTCGCTCATCTCTACCACTGACAAAAGGACAGAATTTAATGAGGAAAACTAAATTTCCAATTTTATTAAACAGGAAAATCTTTTAGGTATTTACAACTTTTTAAAAGGGTATTTAAAACAGTAATGGTGCTTTAAAACGGCATCGGGAATCAGTGGTTCTCTGGGCTGCTTCCCCGGGCATGTAGGCTAGAACTGCTGGCATCCAGCATACAATGATCTAGCTACACAATGCTTGTACTTGATGAATGCAATCACAATGCAACCGCAATATTTTCACATTTGCAGGTAAATTGCCTCACATGTGACATCTAGGCACTTAATTCTATTATAGCGGCCCGGGCAGAGCAGAACTAGTCCTTACCTGCCTCTCCCTGCAATAGTAAAAAATCCTTTTACAGATTTATTTTGACTTTACAAGAACAGTGTATGATGATTTGAATGACATTTGGGGCTACTGAGTGAGATCCAATGCCATTCAGCAATCACAAACCTGCAGAAATTGTGCATTGTGCAATTGCGTAGAATTGAGTTGCCTTAACTTTGAATAGGTTGAATAGGTGGGAAGGTAAGTTTACAGGAGACTGAGAGTTCACTAGTAGCCTATAAAAACGAATCCATCGTAATCCAGCAAAATGATGTGCGCATTAAATAAATATTAAACGATCCTTGGAACCTCAAACTGAACAAATTTCCACCCCGACACATAACCATCTTTGTGTATTCACAGATATTTCCATAGCTGCTTCTAGACAGATGATCTGTGGACAGATTGTATGGATTACAGATGGTTACTCTCGAAAGTGGCAGAGAGAAAAACGCCAGGGAAAAATCCACTGATGTCCGGCTCACATAATATTATTATTAATATGCCGGTTTTCACAGGAAACAGCAGAGCCACCTGAGTAATGCATTTATTAATAAATCACTTATTCAATTAAGCTCTTGTTCGAGATTGCTGCCCACTGATAGTGCCAACATTAGGATATGCTCTGGATAGCAAGGCTCATGCTGCACTTATTGCTTGAGAAGAACATACAGAATGTAAATATTGTAAATGCTTTCATAGAAGGTAATCCACAACATACAAAACATTTTAGACAATTGCAATCTTCTAACCTGGCTGTAAGAGATTGGTGAGGACCATTTGCTGTTCCTCCATGACTGTGCCCCAGGGTACAAAGCCAGCTCTATAAAGACATGAGGTCACCAGTTTGGTGTGGAGGAACTCGAGTGTCCTGCACAAAGCCCTGACCTCAACCCTACTGAACTGGAAACTGATTTTAATTCAGATCTTCTCATTCAGCATCTGTAATTCATCTCACAAATGGGACGTGGAGGACTCAACTTCATAATATTGGCCATGGTTTTGGAATAGAATATTCAACAATGTGAAGGTCAGGTGTCTACTAACATTTGTCCACAAAGTATACACTTATAATATAAAGTGATCTATAATGCCAAATTTGACATGTGCTGCTTGAAACCTTAAAATGTTCCTTAGTTTTAGGAAAGTATAATTGTCGTTTAGGATCTGCATCCAAGCAAAATTACTTTTATTGAAAAAAATGTCCACTTTTTGTGCCTTGTAAAGTAGTACTACATCTTTACAGAAGCATGCAGAAAACTTCAGGGGCAGATACAAGACCAGGTACTGTGCACAAGATCAAAGAGCAGCGGTGTTTGGTCTTTAATACAAACACTGCTTGCACAGAAGCAAAGTGCAAACATTGTTTCATGCTATATATAACAATAGTTGTGAAGCCTATCTTTAGTGCATGCAATGTGTTGGATGCAAGACCATTTTAGTATTCCTAGCAGGCACTTTAAGGCACCTTAAATGCTATTTAAACCTGATGAATCAGTGTCAATGTCTCCTAGCAGCATGCAAAAACAAATAGCAATAAAAAGAAAAATCAAAGTTACTCTTTATATTCAAAAGGCAAAAAGCCACCTCAGTCTTGGAACATCTGTGCTGTTGCTGTGCGGCAGCGTGGTTAATAAGCCGTCTGCTGTATGTGACAGCCTGCATCTGGCGTCACTCTCCAAAGCCTGCCAAACGACTAGCTGCCGACTGCCGCAGAGGGGTTCGGAGATGGACAAACGCTTTGCAGCCACTGTTCCCTGGCCTATTACCACAGCGGCAGTCTCAGGGCGGGGGCACATCTCTGCTCACTAAACACACGACAAAAGCTGAGCAAAGCCACTTTGGCTAAACCACTGTAATTCGCCTTTCATTATTCTGCATGCTGTTTTTGTACTGAGAAAGCAGCAGCACAGCAGTGACGCAATATATACAGCACAGCCTACATACCTTTAGGGGGCAGAATGCTATGCAGAACAGAAATATAAACTTATTGCTGATAATCACACATTTTACCACTCTTGGCTCGCTTCTTGAAACGCATTTGAATCAGGCCGCTGTTTGCGGAATATTCAGATGAAAATTCTTTGATAAGGACGAAGGATTTAACAAGGCAGCTGATAAACATGAATCTGGAACCGGCATCCTACAGATGTTCACTTAGAACAAAGTTATTGCAGCCAACCTGGCAAATCCTGCACCATTAAATCAGTGGCTTTTTCTAACGACATCAGGTTTGGTCGTCAATTGGGCTCATTACGGCCCTTAGCAACCTGTGGCTTTCCAGATGCTGAGGATGTATGAGTGCCAGCGTGCCCTGCCAGGCAGACTTTAGAAAGGCACAGAGGGCATGCTGAGTTGTGCAGTTTTGCAATGGCAAAGGAGAAGTAGGCAGCAGAAAGGTAGAATGACCTAGGCAGGGATGCAAGCTGTGATTAATTTTTTTCTTCTTTCTAATGTTGACACTGAGCCAACAGAGCAGGAAAAATGAATGAGTTTTATAACGCTGGCTCCATTGCTGCTGCTAAAGGTTGTGGAGCTCTCAGCTAACTGACATTTAGTGAATGTCATTGGAAGTGATGCTGGTGTCGATGACGAAGGCTATGGTGGAAAAGAGAGGCGAGGGCAACAGGCTAGGGCAAAGGCATTTTATATGTTTTCATTCAGCGGGTCCTATCCACAAAATATCAAAAAAAATTTTCTTCCTTCAGTTTAAAAATCCCTCCACATTAACTCATTCATGCATGTTAACGCATAGTAACACCTTTTAGGTGCATCATCACCTTGTGGTGCCAAATACTTCTTTTATTAAATCATAATGTATCAGAATAAAAGCCAACTCATTTTTAGAGCTTCTGGGGAAAGATCCTTCACTTAATAATCTGATTGCCTAATGAAATAAAACAAAGTAAAAGTATATTTTGTTGTAAACATTTAGCTTACTCTTACAGGAAAAAAAGCACATTTTAAAATCAGTTTACTTTTAATTTATAATAAATATTGCAGATTCAAGTAACAAAAGTACTTTCTGCAGTGCACATTTGAAATAAAGGTTAAAAGGAGAAAAGGAGAGGGACTTCAGGCTCTTGTTAAACGGTATGTATTGATATTAAAAAGGCAATATTACAGTTTGGTGTCATACATTATTTCAATGGTGTATTATATCACAAAACCATTTCCCATTGTATAATCATGGGTGGCGATTAGCTAGGATGAACAGTTGCGTTCTAGACTAAAGAGAAAATATGCATGGAAAAAATCCTGTTACCCGACGCGTTTCGCCATGAGGGCTTCCTCAGGGGTATGAAAGAAGCATATATATTGTCTCAGCGAGATTGAGTTGATGTCACAGAAAAATATGACACAGGTAATGAGAATAAATGATGCTAATCTTATTGTAACCCATGCCTTAAGTTTTGATGTGGTAAAAGTGTGGAAGTGTCCAGATCTTTAATACATAAAAAAACGAGTCCGTGGATGAGAAGGGTGACATGTATAGAGAGAAGCGTCTTGCATGGTCTGGCAGCCCCCATACTGTTTAACTACTTCTGCAGTGAGCAGTCAACTTCACCTATAGCTACTAAGCTAGCAACTGCCTGTTAATTAGAGAGCTCAAATTACACACACAGCTAAAGTTAGATAGAGATGCAAAAATGGAAGAACTGAAAGAATGCAGCCTCCTTAAAACATAAATATTGTAAGGTCTTTTGCTGCTGTCAAACTGTAATGTTGTGACATTGATGTAACTGGAGGTTTGCAATTTTGCAGCAGTTTAAATGTAGCCATAAACCAAGATTGCTCACCTAATCCAGAGGCAAAATGTATATTTTAATCTCAGTTTTATTTTTGGAGACCCTTAGGGGGCCATTAATAAAAATAGAAATCGTATTTTGAAGTTATCTCAGCCATCAGAAATGATAAGATCTGCTCCTGTTTGCTTTTAGTCACCGCTGCCTGTTAAACCCCCCTGAGTGATTTAAGTGTCAGTAAAGTCGACCTCTTTTCTCTCCTATGTGTGTGTTTGGATGCTGAAGATACATTTAAACTGGTCATTTTGACATCACAATCATTGCTGATAGCAGCAGGTTTTAATGCCCCTGGCAACATGTCACAATCTGTGACAATCTTATTTTGTATTTTTAAACTGAGGGTGACACAACCAACTGCTGCCACAGTGCTACAGAACCATAAGGAAAGCTTTAACATGAGTAAGACATTACAATCCTATGCGTGGAGAACGGACAAGAGATTCACGATAAAGGAAATAAATCCTGGAATAGCTACAAAAATCAATGCAATATTTTACAATTTATAGTTAAATACAATTGAATAATAGTTACAAAAAATTGTAAAATTGGAGGGAAAGGCAACTGGAACCCAACGTCATGAACATGGCGGCAACTGAACCCCCTGACCCCCTGTATCAATTCCCAGCATGCCCTTTTTCTTTTTTCTTTTAATCATTGTAATTCCTGCAGCCCATATTCCCTTGGTATAAGCAAGGCCTGGCTCAGCGTTCCCTGCTCCTGCAAATCCACAAAGGTTTCTGCAAAAACTGTGAAAATGCAGAAGCTTAGCATTGGCCTGGACTCAGGGATTAGATTCTATATTCCTACAAGCTCTCTTATTTTTCCTGTTCCCGGCCTTTATATCCAGGATTTGTGTTGGTTCCTATAAGCACCTGAATTTTCTGATCATTTTTACAGCTAATTTACAACTGATTTTTTTTCTTACGCCCATCAGCCGCTGTCTATGTTAATTTGCTGCTGTTGTGTTAATTTTGATTTTTGAATTTTTTATCATTTAAAAAAGCTCAACCTTTAGAAATCTGAGAGTTGGCATGAATTTTGCCATGGATAAAGGTGGAAAAGAACTTTGAATTATAATCAGAATCTAGTTAATAAGGCTGATTTATTAAGATAAAAGAGAAGGAAGATGCCACTTGGTTTGTGAGCCAGAATGGATGTTTGTGTAAATGGCAAAGAGAATTCCTGAACCTTGGTAGCCAATCACACTGATTTCCAATGCAGAAAATATAGTCCTAGGTGCATGCCATGTTTGTAGAAGGAACTAAAATGGAAAAAAAACAAATTTGAACAACTGAACATAAATGCATGAACTGATCTGAAAACAAAAATTAAGCATATGTACAGGTATATAATTTATATAATATACTGTATATAACTTGTTATACCAGTACCAGTCAATGGGCCAGATTTATTAAAGCTCTCCAAGGCTGAAGAGGATACCATTTCATCAGTGAACCTTGGTGATCCAGCAAACCTGGAATGGATTTCTTAAAGTGATTAGCTTTTCCTAAGCAAATGTTTTCAATCCCGGAGCAGATCAATTCCAGGTTTCATCCAGGTTCACTAAAAAGTGTATCCTCTCCAGGCTTGGAGAGCTTTAATAAATCAGGCCCAATGGGAGAATATACACACTTATTCCTAAATAATTCATAATTGTGTTCTGGGGGGTTGAAGCAACAGTTTTGGGATTTGGAAACTATAGTATTCAGAGGTTGTCTGAGGAAACTAGGGGACATAAAACAACAGTCCCAGGACTTTGCATCGTGCTGCAGAGGTTTTCTGTCTATCTGAAAATGCAACACTTTAGAAAGACCCCGACAGGTCCTCTTAGCTTGCTCCTTTGACCTTGCTGTCTATTGCTTCTTCTACAAGTGGGTCTCAATGTTAAAGGTCACCTGTATGAAATAAACCTCAAAAGATAAACAATATTTTCAGGAACTCCGTATTACTTTACACAGAAGAGTAAACTTCTCAAAGAATCCCAGCACCCCTTCTCAGTTAATGTTCAGTTTATATTGTGCAATACACTTGATTTGGTTGCAGAATAATAAGGGGGATGGGTTAGAGCTTCAATTAGGCTTTTTTTGCTGAATATATTCTGAAACAAGTTTTTTTCCAAAGTACAGGTAGTCCCCAGGTTAAGGACATCCGACATACGGATGACTCCTAGATACGAACGGGGCTTCCCTGCTTGCTCCTGTGCAGGACGTAGGCTTGATAGGGGGGCGGTTTGCATGTGTTGCAGAAAAAATCTTTTGCTAAACACAGTTGAGGTTGTGGGTGATCTTAAGAGCTGATCTGTAGCATCTTGAAACTCTTTAATGACCAAGACAAATTCTGCAGTTGTTTCTTCTTGCATAACAAAGCACAGCTTGCTCCAGAAGTTAATGAATGTCTAGGCTCCATAAAGTTTTTTTTTGCTTTGTTTGTGATTAACTCACAGTGGGGATTTTATACAGTAACTGACACCATGCTTCCTAATAATATGTTGAGACAAATATCTGTCCTAATTGCATTTAATAAAATAATGTACCTGTTCCAACTTACATACAAATTCAACTTAAGGACAAACCTACAGTCCCTATCTCGTATGTAACCTGGGGACTACCTGTAATAACATATACAACTCTATACAAACGTTTCTTGGGCCTCCCTGCTTCATCAGGGCTGAAAAGTTAGGTAACGTTTGCTGACTTGTTAGTGAATGAATGTTTTAATACAAAGAGACTGCGGTGTATTTTGGCCCAAACGTTCACCAGCAACTGATTGTAGTAGCCTGCAGCCCTTTCTCATTCAGTCTTTATTCAGATTTGACATTGACAGGAGTTTCTTGCAACTCAATACAAAAGCAAAGAAAAAATTATGGTTATGGTTTTGGAAAATTGTATTTATTTTAGTTATCAGTCAGTAAATTTAAATATTCTGATTATGTGCGTTGTTTCTAAAGACCCGGCTACTGGCTACTGCTTGCTGACATTCCTGAAAAAAGAAACAGCATTTCAAAATGCGAACTATGGCGATACAATTCCCACATAATTATGCTCGCAAAAAAAAAATTTAAATTATAACGCTGTTGATAGAAAGCCCTTGTCGGCATCACAGTGGGCGCTGGCATTCCGGTTTAGAAATGAGTACGTGAACAGCGTGTGTGTGACGGAATTGTGCGTGTCAGCAATGCCTTCTATGTGGCATACACAACCGAGGACGATGACTGTTTAATCTGCGACTTTTAATTTATTTTCTGACACACTGTGATGTTCTGGAGGCCGGCTACAGAGAGGAGGGACTCCATCCCCCGAGCGTTTGGAGATAACCAGTCCCCTGAATGGCTGCAAGTAATTGCACTAAGCCTATCCACATATTCACAACGCTCTGTAATTATAGCTGAGATTGCACGATAATTTCCTGAAAAATATGGAGCTTGTTTACGCGTTTTACATTAAACAGCTTCATGATGAAGAGATTTCTTTGCCTATTCTGACTAAACCAACTTGAAAAGGTTTTTCCTTTTAACAACATTTTTGGCTCTGAGTCTGCTGAAGCCATTTAATTCCTAAACTAAACAGATATTTTTTTTCTTAGCAATATTTAGTGTTTGTTTTTGTATTTATTGTAACTTAATATAACTGTTTGTGTACATGTCACAATAAGCTAACCTGCCTGCCTATTTCTCCACATACAATGTTAGACCTTTATATGCACTTAATTATTTTAACTTTTTATTTCAGGAAACAACCATTAACCATTGCAGAGCCACAGTTCTCATAAATTCCTGTTTTGTTTTAGATTACCTAACAATTGGGCTCTTTTTCCTAAATAGACACCTTATGGAAATTTACAATGAAGCAAGCGGCAGTAATCTGAAAAATTAAAGGCTAGATGATGAATGAATGAATTTTTCAAAATATCACTACATTCATTGGATATTGTAATAGATTTCAATATTTCAACATAAAGAAATAAAAAATGAATTCCAATTAGATAGTTTTTGTGCGAAACTAACATAAAGGGCACCACATCCTTTTATATATATATATATATATATATATATATATATATATATATATATATATCATTGCACAAACCACAATCTGAGGTATATCAGGATTTTTTAGGTGCTTCTTAAAAAGAATCAAAAAATAAAGGTAAAATGATTTTTAATTTATTGTCCTTTGCTTTTAAAACCATATCACAAAAATTGCATTGATACATTAATCATATATCCAGCAATTTGTACTGTTGACGTGTATCGCCCGCAGGCTTCCTCAGAAGGACACAGTATTCAAAAGGCAAAAAAAACATAGATAAAAACACTTTTGCAAATATATCTTTACATTTATTTGTGATGTTTAAAATGACCCAAGAGACAAAAAGTGCACCTACTTCTTTATGTAGTTCAAATTAATCAACTTCATATATTCACTAAGAGGAATAAATCTTCTATTTAAAAAAGTTATCAAGCAAATTACAACATGTATCCACAGGTAAGAAAAAAAAGATATATAATTGTAAAAATAAATAGCCAAAAATGCACAACAATGACAGTATGACATCTATCACCATGTTGTGAGTTTGCCTGGTAGACAGGTAATAGAAGAATACTTTAAATTAAATTGGAGATTAACATCTTGCACTTTTTTTTATTAAAGTGGACTTACCATCAGATGGCTCAGCATTTGGTGCATTGCCATAGACTGTAATCTTAATATTTGTATCCTACCAATAACCCCAAATGTCAGCCAATGAAATTCAACCTCCAGTGTTTCAAAACCAGGGTTTGCTGGGGGTTCTTTGAGCAATTTGGACCTCTTAGGTCAATTACCATTGATACCAATGATCTTTTTGGCTATCTGTAAGGTTGAGATTCTTCTCAATGGCCAGCAATGTGAAAGGAATTCTTCCCACTGATCACCACACCAATGTACTGTGAGCTGTGGATATAGTAATTATAGCCAGGGTTCCCTGAAGACCTAAAAGTTATTTCAAGGGTTCCCCTATTATAAAAAGGTTGAGAAAGGTTTGACTTTGCAATAGCTGTGGAAGTTGTAAATTGAAAGGAGATCTGACCAATGGAAATAATCAGCCTGTTATTCAGTAAACTCACCAAAACCGCACACAGCAGAAACATAGCTATTGGGCAGAAGTGTCCACCAAGGTATAATTTATTAAACTATTACTGATTTGCTGTTGTAAATGTTAATAAAAAACACTGGTTGCTGTGCCCACCTTTCAGTGTTTCTGTAAAACTGACAAGGGCAACATAATCATTATATATTATGGCCGTGTTTCCCCTAATTTATTATATTATGTACCCTTTTATTACAGCAAATATTTACTAAGTACCGTCTGGTGTCTGTCAGTTTGCCTGAAGCCTTGCTGAAGTACTAATGAACACCTCTCTTTTCCAAGCAACTGCTCATGTTTGAAAAGCAAACTCCCAACAGATAGAAAAATCTCAGATAGGTATTTAAAAAAAGGGCGCACTTAGATCTATGTGCAGATATCATGCATTGCCATTCATTTCAATTGGTTCCTCAATGCATAAAGGCAACTACATTGTAGCACCCAACTATGCATGGCAATACATGGCAGTGCAATGCAGTGTGTTAGAAATGAACAGCAGATATTCTAAATCCCTTAATAAATGCACATATATTGTGATGTAATACACAGGTATTATGCACTTACAGCAGGCTGGTGTGATGTAAGTGACTACGCTGTATTGCTTAACTGCAGTGGAAGTTGGTGAGTGACCTGAGTATTCTGTCTGGCAGGGGTAGCTGGAACACAAGCCAGGGGTTGTGTAAAGGAGGAAACATTTCCTCAAGCCCCTCATCATTGCAACTTTGTACCAAGTCACAAGGCTGTAGCATGGGCTGATCCTTGATGTGCAGGAACTAGGATTTACATGATCCTGTCACCTCCGAGCCAGCATCTCAGTCCAGGATGCAGATAGGGATCCTGGCCAAACCCTGAACTAAGACAGAATCTTCTCCTGCAGAGAAAAGCAATTGAAGGAATTGTCAGGGTGAATACAATGTTCCCTAATGGTTCAAATATCTGTGGTTGAGGCCCCCATATTACTGCAGCCATAGCGCCAGGTCCAACAATTATCTCAACCTTCTGAATTTAGCTTTTTCTTTAACACAAATTAAATTTATACCAGGGTGCATTACCAATGGGAAGCAACACCTTTATATTCATAAAAATGTGTGCAGAAATTCAACCCAATAAAATATCACTAAAATCGTCTAGTGATACCAATCAAACAGCGGTTGCGGTGAACCCCACTGGCCTCTATTCAGGAAAAGGCAAAGTGCAAGGCCTCTCCTGCCTGGCTGAAGCTTGAAAACACGACTTTAAAGATCAATTAGGAAGGAAAGTCTGGAAGTCTTATCACAGCATCAAGACAAGAGGAGGGCAAACCTTGCTCCAGACTCGTCTCGTATGTGAAATCCTCATGCCAGACAGGTCTGAACCCCACCGATCTGACTGGCGGATGGCGGCAGAACAGAAACTGCTGGGCCCTGCTGTCAGAACATGCTCACTTTTAATTAAATATGTCAGGCAGTTCAGCTGCTGCTCCTTAGTGGATGCTGCCAGTTCTGCTGTGTTTCGGTGTGTCACATCAGCACACATCAGTCTCTTAATTAACACGTTCTGTCAGCTGCGGCCGTGGTCTGAGGCTGTGGAGGGGAACAGGGGACGGGTTGGACTCTTTTTGTAAATTCACACCCCGGCAGAAATAAAAAAAAAAAATAAAAGAAGTTTATTATGGGAAGTGTGAAGGGTAATGCTGGGAGCATGGTAATTAATGCTCCTCAGGGGCCGGCCTAGCAGCGGCAGATCTGTCTTTACAGCTTGACGAATTGAAAGCGAGAAAAATTATGATTTTTTTTCAGGCATGAGGACTTGATGCTATTCATTTTTCATTAATAAAGCCACTTATGCAACAAATTTATCAGAACAGATTTAATATTTCCCCTAGAGAGGCATTTTAATGTACAGCAATGGGAAAACCAATCAGAAAACATCTTAGGAACTTTGTTTAGTTTAACTTGGAGTGGGTAACTTTTAGTAACTTTTAATATCTACCTGAATACATTCCTGACATGACACACTATACAGGCTTGTGTAGGATGATGCCATCAGCCCCCTGCAGGCAAGAAGAAGCATTTCCTCAGTCTCCTCTCTTCCAAGTATTAGACTGCAACCATGAAACCTTGTAACAACTCAGTAAAAGGGCTACAGCAGGGGCTGTTAACTTTTTGTTCAAAAATATCCAATTTCAACTGTAATATTTAAGTTATTGTAACTTGAATAATTAAGCTTCTTGTGCTACTTTTGAGCAGGACTGCATCTTTCTGTCACATGATTCCGTGCTGCAATCTTACGAAGGTAGGTAAAACAAAGAATCAGGGAACACCCCAGTGTGCAGTTTCACCCGGTCGGTTTCAGGACCATAAGAAGATACCTGTCTTATGTATGAGGGAATAGCTCATACACAAACACATATAATTATGTACATTTAATAAATCTCCCTATCACATGCTTAGCCACCTATTTTTACAATCTACCACCCAAAGTTAATATTTAGTTATGATTTGCCTATGGACTTTGTAAAGCGCCGAGTAACATATTGGTGCTATATGAATACAATTTTAAAATATTAATATCAACTTTTAAAAAATTCCAAATTTCTAATCTCCCCTCCTATTGTGTTTTTCTTCCTCACCTCCTAGATTGTAAGCTCTTCGGGGCAGGGTCCTCTCCTCCTCCTGTGTCACTGTCTGTATTTGTCTGTCATTTGCAACCCCTATTTATTGTACAGTGCTGCGTAATATGTTGGCGCTATATAAATCCTGTTTGTAAATAATATTAATAATGAGCATATATTAGGAAATCCAGGAACTTAAGCTCTGGAATGCAGATGATCTATTCTGCTCAGTTGGCGATACACAGAAGTTATCATGGAAGTCAGAGCCAGACAATCCTCTGTTCAATGTAGGACAAACCTAATGATTGGATGCAGGATTGATGTCTTGGCCTTGCTTTAAAGTCCACCAATGAGGTCAGGTGTGGACAGCAGAAACCTCAACTGCGGTGCTAGGGATCAAAAAACTGCTGAAGAAACAATATCATATTGGTGGACGAAGGCATCATTAGTTATAGCAACATGTCAACATTTTAACCTGTCATATTCACTAAAAGAAGAGAGGAATTCCTTGAGTTATTACTATTCATCCCACACGTCTTATATATCATATTTTTACAGTTATTTCATTGCCATACAGGTTGGCTTTGTTGGAAGGGTTTCTAGCCTAACCTAATAAAAGAGTTGGTTTTATTGGAATGGTGGCAAACTGGTCTCCACCTTCCCTGGAACTCTTACATGGCAAGGGGTGTTGGAGCGCTGTGCATTTGGGGCCTCCGCTTCATAATTGCCCAGGGCTCCATTTGGCTGAAACTGTCCTTGCCCTCCCTTACTATCCTAAAGATTTTGTGTTTGTTGTTGTTATAGAGTTGACCAGCTGACAACATTTTGAGAGGGACTCTATGGGCCCGATTTAATAAAGTTCTCCAAGGCTGGAGAGGATATGCTTTCATCAGTGAAGCTGGGTGATCCAGCAAACCTAAAATGGATCTAGTCCAGGATTCAAAACATTTGCTTACAAATAGCAAATGACTTTTTGGAAATCCATTCCAGGTTTGCCGGATCACCCAGCTTTACTGATGAAGGTGTATCCTCTCCAGCTCAAGCCCTATGATGGGATAGTAGTAAATCCTGGAAATGGGTACAACAACCCTGGAAATGTTCTGATCCTTTCCACATTCTGTCCATAGCTAAAAAAGAACAAATAGTTATTTTCCAGACGTGACCTTTAGGAACTCTCGGCCCTGATGAATAAGATCCCTCGGAGCCCCTAAAGCGCATCGGCTTTCGGCAGACACAACAAACTATTCCTGGACTTTGTTTTTTACATAATTTTAAAGTTTAAAGTGGCGGTGGCACAGAACGGTGGCACGGCAGGCCCGTGTTATATTTACAACGCACACATTTCTCGGCGACGTGTTGTGAAGGAAAGACTTTTAAAACTATCCCTATCTACATAATATGATATTTTGAAGTGTAATGTAATTGGTCTTTGAGATGCATGCTGAGACGGTAGCACTTAGCAAACGCGGTTCGCGACAAGCTTCTACATAATCTCCGCCACTCACATAAAGTTAATATTCATAAAAGACATACAGCACAGGGCCCCATTACTGGCAGATGAAAGACCCCCTATTTCCTCCAGATTTGCTGCCTTGCTGCATTTTCTCTTAAGTGCCGCCGACATCAAAGCCGCCTCTTTTGCTGGCGAGCGCAAAACTATGTCAAGTACATCCGTACACACAGGCGCTGAGGATTCTGGGTAAACAAAAAATAAGTACCATAAAGGCCACGCTGCTTTTTTCTATTTTTTTCCAGTTGCTAATCACCAGAAAGCGCAGAAATCCCGAGGAGAGAGGAAGACGAAACATTTATCAGGCTTGTTTTTTAACTGTACAATATTTACAACGCACAGCGCTCAGAAATCATTTCGAATGTATAAACAGTTCTCGCTGACAAATATGTCAGATTGTCAGATATGAAAAACACATTTGTTTCGGGAAACTGACGCTCACTGCTGCTACTGGTGGATTAAACTGAAAGCAGGCAGCGGGGGCAGCTGCCTAAGGCACGGGGATAGCAGGGGGCATAAAGGAAAGCGCGGTATAGGAAAATAAAAAATGTTACTAAAAATGTTGACAAGACTCTGACATTTCTTAGAATTGGTTCTCACAGTTCCATGTTTGTTCAAATGGCTTGGGATATTTCTGAGATGGTGAAACAATGCTGAAGTTTGGCATATAGATGTTTTTATTTTCGTTAAAGGGAACCTGCGAGGCAACAGAGAATATTCACGCGGAACTCAGGCCAGATTTGTATTATGCAGCTGAATTTATTTTTGTAAATCCAGTCTTGATAATCATGCAGACCTGCCATAAAGCACAGCACAGCTAGTAACCCTTGAATTTGAGAGCAGGATAAACGTAAAGGCTTAAAAACATGTGTTCAGCCTTAGGTAACACAGCTAGGTCACCTGACCATCCTTTGCATCTGATAGGACAGTGAAAAAACAGCAAAGGTCTGCTGTGGGTCATCTCTCTGCTCTCCTGAAATTGGCCCTGATTTACTAAAGCTCTCCAAGGCTGGAGAGAATACACTTTCATTGGTGAAGCTGGGTGATCCAGCAAACCTAATGGGTTCCAATCCAGGATACAAAACACTTGCTAGCAAATTACTTTGAAGAAATACATTCCAGGTTTGCTGGATCACCCAGTCTGACTGATGAAAGTGTATCCTCTCCAGCCTTGAAGAGCTTTGATAAATCAGGCCCATCAAGTTCCTTGTCAAGCACATGTGAATACAAGACAGCTGATTGGCTGCAAGTTCTGTCCCCCACTCAGAGTGCTGTTCTACATATATAGGTTAGCTGTATTTAAAATATAGCTAATGATATTTTTTAATAAATGCAAAATTGGATACATTGGCCCTGATTTATTAAAGCTCTCAAAGGCTGGAGAGAATACACTTCCATCAGTGAAGCTGGGTGATCCAGCAAACCTGGAATGGATCTGGACCAGGATTGAAAACATTTGCTAACAAATAGCATTCCAGGTTTGCTGGATCACCCAGCTTCACTGACAAAAGTGTATCCAGCCTTGAAGAGCTTTAATAAATCAGGACCATTGTTTTTTTCCTGTCTGGTGTTGTCTTAATTACAATGTAACAAGTCATTAACCTTTTGTCAGCAGTTTCCTCATCAGTAGATTCTGCAATGTAAGCAAATGCCAGTGTGGGGTTAATAACGCCTCCATGCGATCAAAAAATCTCCTGTGTGGTTTGGGCCTTTACAAGACGGCATAAATGTCAGACGTGCTTAGCAACAGCATAAAAAGTTTTACGGCGTAACATTATTTTCCATAAGGTCAAGTGCCGGAATTTCATTTTTCAGAGCGAAGAGGAAGGTAAACAAGGTCTGCGGTGAGAACAAATGTAATATCAGCTTGTGCTATGTATCTTTCTCCGACATATTAATGCCAAACTCGGACTGCAGGAATTGTAAGGACCAGCGGGACCGGACTCCGCTTCTTATGGTGGACAATGACAAGGAAATCTCTGTCATTAATCCCATTTACAACAACCTTTTACTGTCGGTGCTCTGACTTGTCATAAAAGAAATGTCGTTTTTTAGATAAGACGAAAATATAACTATTTGAAAGAATTAAATCTACTTTGCGGAGCAATTTTGACAAGTTTTTAAAGTAAAGAATTAATAAAACAAAACTGAAACATTGCTTTAAAGGGTGAGGGCAGTGGTTTTGTACGCAATATTCTATGTAAAAATGCAAGTAAAAAAATAAAATAAGTGATAATAAGTTTATAATAAATATGGCATATTATTTTGCATTTTGCAATAGATGGTGCCTTGCTACAACATTTTCCAGGTCTGCCTTTTTGCTTCTTTGATTGAAAAAAAATGACTGCCTACAGAACTCAATAGCGCAAGCTGATTTTGACACACAGCTGGTGGACTTATCTGGGTCACTCAAATGACAACTTTTGCCTTATAGATACACTGTTAGTTGTTCATGGAGTGCAAAGGGCAGCTTCATCCAAAAGGTAACCCTAGGCAGTAGATATTAGATGTTCAGGGGGCAAAGGTACAACCTTCATGCTCCAGAAGTAAATCAGAGAATAAGCAAGAACCTCTTGTGACACACACACACAAACTTCACAAGAGGTGAGGATGGGCCTATGGACAGTTGGTATAATATAGGACCATACCAGTGTAAAGAATGAAAATAATAATTAAAAAAAAAGATATACTTCCTGTGCGTTTTTCAATTCTTATCTATTTCAACTAATAGGATTTGGGGGGGAGCCTAATACTTTGCTTGGTTCCCCATTCTGCTTTAATTCATCTCCAGCAAAGTGCGAGTGTCACTCTGATTCCCATATATTACCCTTACCAACAGTCCCTCAATGATCACCACAGTGCCAAGGTAGATGTCCAAGAACATGATGGGAACTGTAAACTACCCCATTCTAATTCACAATGGAACCTGGAACAAGTATTATTTGCTTAGGTTTCATGGTTACATTGATGGTATGACAGTTATCTGTGAAGCTATAAATCTTTGGGATTATTCCTGTTGATAAAAACTATAAATAATAAATAAATAAATAAAAACTTTAAACTCCAATAAGTTATTTAGAACAAAGGAAGCTTATTGGATGCTCTGGCAAACTTTCTTCAACATTACAGTCTGGTTAGTTGGAACGATTAATGAACATCTAGTTAAAATAAATAAGGATCAACTTATATTTAAAACTTCTAAAAACATTTTTAAGATCATCTTGCCCCAGGATTCTAAAACCTTGCTATGCCACGAAAACGGCTAGACTACCATTAAAATAAATACATATACAGCCACGGCTGTCTGCTTGGTATAATTCCAGTTATAGTGTTCACACTGGAGACAAAGCTGTCTGTGATATATTAAGGTTTGTTTGCCTCCCATGAAACATTCCAGGTTCCCCCAGGACCCCTGTGTAAGCTATACACATGTCTCCCCTCTCTCTTCGCCGTGCTGCTGATTTGGCTCGGTGTGGTCCCCAGGGGCCGCTTCGCCCAGGTAACAGTTTTCTCCTCAACATCTGTGCCAACGAAAGATTTACAGCTTCTCAGTTGCTGAAACAGATTTTATGACTAAAAGGCTGAAACTCATCGGAGGTGTCATACAATTTAAACCAGGATAGAAAGCCTGAGACTTTTTATGTTATCTTTTTTATGTTTAAGTGATTTTAGCACCAGGGAAAAGGTGTTGCGCTGACAGCAAACAGGATTGATGCCTTCCATTTATCTCAGAGAAATGGAACAGGCACCAGCCCCGATTCCCTCTTTGCTCAACTGCCAGAGGTGACGGACCTGAAACCGAAAGTTATTAACTGAAGGGGTTGCAAAAAAGAACTGGAGAGTTGGGCCTGCCCTTAATCCATGAAAGAAAACTTTACCCAAGTAAGTCAATTCATTAACAAGTTTTGGATGTGAATTAGGATGGGCTCGGAACAGTAGTGTATCCATGCCAGGGACATTTTGGTTGCAGAAAATGGGTATATCAGTCTATTAATTATATCAATCATAGGAGGATGAAAACACCCAGCAGGTCAAATTAATAAATATATGATTGTACAATACAACTTTTAAAATGTATCCAAAGCAAATCAGATTTAGAAGCCCTATCATGTCTGTTATTGTTCCAAATCCACCTGCAGTAACCTGATATAAAGCTCTTTATCTGTACAAAACATAATTTATGTTAATTTGCTTTTTATCATCGTGTGCATTTTCCTCCAACATCTGTAAAAAGCCCTGATGAAGAGAGCCGGTTAAGGCTGAAATGTGTTGGTGTATATCATATGAGGAAATTATGATTCCACAGACATCGGGGCACACTATTTTTCTGATCCAGACTGTGTCCAGTAAGGACTTTAAAGGAGATTTACTGCCCTTTCCTAGTCTGGGATACCCTTTTATCAGTGAAGCTGGGTGATCCAGCAAATCTGGAATGGATCTCTTTAAAATAATTTGCAATTGGCTAGCAAGTGTTTGGAATCCTGGACCAGATCCATTCTAGGTTTGTTGCTTCACTTATGAAAATGAGTGTGCTTTAATAAATCAGGTCCACATTTGGGGAATCTCTCTAGTGGAACACAATAGAAAAGATAATTTAAACAATTATCCACCTCCTTCCTTCTTTCCCCACACACTGATTATAATTTAAAAAATTGCAAGTGTGGAGTGGAAAACAGTGCTATCTTGCAACTTTATTGTAAGGCTAAACATGTTGAAATTTCTAAAGTAATATTTTCCCATCTGCAGCTTTTAGTAAAATAATCCCTGATGACCCTGAGTACATTTTATATATAATATTTTACATAGAACATTTTACTAATATCCAGCTGTAGATTCCAAACAACTTCCTCTGTTACCATGCATTTATTTGTATATCCTCTATAAAGTCAGTAAATAATGTAGCAGATGTTCAGAAAAAAATACCTACATCCCGCAGATATATCTTTCCTAATACTGTCAATCTGGGTTCAAGGTGGGAATGATGATATAAAGAAACAACTTTTCAAAATAAATAAACAGCCTTAGGAAGCTGTGTGTGATCAAATCTGAATCAGTGTAAAACACGTGAACTATTAATATGGCCGGTACTCTCTGCAGTTTTTATTTTTCATTGTTTCACTGTTGTTCATGGTTTCTTTGTAAAGTTCAATAAAAGTTATATAAACAACAATGATTTTTTTAGAAGGCTAATCTTCATTTTTTATTAATAGTAGTAAAAAGCCCGTAGGAATTGTGATAGTATATATTCCTATACAGTCACCTGTTACTTAAAAGTCAAATGTAAATTGGTAGCTAATATAGAACTCAACTGCCAAGATGAAGTCTATGATGATTCTCACAGTCATTGTACATAATTTCAGGCCTACACAATATGTATTTGTGAATGCAGCCATCAGTAATTGCTCATATCAGTCAGTGTCTGTATTATTTAAGACAGTTTGCAATTTTATCATCTTTTGTACTGCATTAATAATGTATAATGGGTACCTCAGCATTCACAAAATAAAAACAGGTTTCAGATAATGAATAATGAATGGTCTATGATGACCCACAGACCTGCTATGACATAAGAGACACAATAAAGTACAATCGCTGTGCTATAATAATAACTAGAAGTAACATTAACTCTAGAGATGACCCCCTGTTCCTCCGGGTACACAAATTACAAGATGTACAGGGTAACAGTTTTGTTTTCAAACATTCACACACATTAATAATGTTTAAATATCTATATTAAGCTGGTTATGTATTTACATATATATAAAAGAAACTTTAAAGGCTAAAGATAAAGAGTCAAAGTCACAGTTTCAGGCTTAACAGCTGCATCTATAATGGCTGTGCATTTCTCTGATCAAACATGCCCAGTTTGTGTCTTCTTTCCCCTTTACACTGGTTCAGGGGAGCCCAAATTAATTAGCTCATGCATTCTGTATGTGAGCGATAGTTTTACTTAATTGCAAGAAAAACAGAGTAATTGGGTCACACTATATCTCTTAGGGGCTAAAGAGTAAATTAGTTGTAATGTCAGTGGCTTTGAAGCGAACAAACTTGGTTTTAATCCAAGCTAGCACATTCTCTTTCTGACCTTGGGTGAGATATTTTACTGAATGGTTGTAGGCTCTTAATTTTGGTATCAAGCTTCTCCTGGCTTGGATGAGTCTTGCTTGCAAAGCACTGTAATTGAATAAAGATCTCAGTATATGAGTATACCACATAGGGACATTTTGTTTCCAAAACTTCACGCTAGACCTATTCCTAGGCAACTAGTAAGAAATGGGTTTGTCTTTTGTTTGGTATACCTACCCCTATCCTTCCAGTTCTGTTATTGTATTTTGTATGTTAAAAACTGTTTGCAAAAAATAAAATAAAGAACTGGTATAAAAAAGAAATGGCATTGTCAAATCTCGTCTGATAACACAACAAAGAACGTAAATAAACACATACAGTGCAGGAACCTGGAGGCGCCTGCCTGTTCCTTTATCTTTATTGAAGGAGAAATAAACATTTCTAGAATGTTTTGAAGGCAGGCTGCCTTCCTATTGGTCCATCACAGACCCAAGTTCATTCTATTTTGCTGCTATATGCTATCTTCAGACCACAGTTCTATTTTTTTTTCTCTGAATTATCATATCCATATCCTATGCCCCAAAAACCATGTAAAGTCTGCTTAAACACTGTGCCCATCTCTGTAATTCAAAGTGAGTAGTAGAAGACCTGGAATGAATGATCCCTGAGACTACAGATGCCCAAAGCTAGTGCAGTTCTAAGTTGTTTGTCCGAAAAACTTTGGAAAAATTGATAATAAAATCCTAAATCAGACTTTTGTTACCCTAAAAAAGCATTTTTGCCCATTTGTGTACAATTGTTTAATAAGTATTTGTATTTGTGGGTAGTCCACATAGGTACTGCATGTGTTAGAAAGTAAAAAACAATTCCTTATTCCTGCAGGGCAAAAGTTACCCCAAAAGAACCACAGAAATAGCCATGGACAAGCACCATGGACAGCTCTATAAGCAAAGCTGGTCCATCACGTAGCACCATGGACAGTAACCCCAGTATAACACAGAAAACACCATCGTGCAGAACCATGGACAGTTCCAGCTGCAATATATATTTAAGTAGCACCACTGACAGATTAGAGTAGTAGAGTCTCCTACTGTAGTTGCCGTAAATGCAGAGTTTAGAGTTTTAGTGATACCCTTTATTGTTAAACTTATTTTTATAAAGATACAAGCTTTTCAAACCTTTCAAAGACCATACTGTTCCAACAATCAGAACCATTGACAGTTTCCAATGCAGCAAATCAGACAATAATTATCAGATAATAATAAATCACTGCAATATTCACTCATAATAAAGCACTGTGAGACTTGTGAAAGAAGTTATAGGTCTATCCAGCTAGCACCACGGACGGCATTCCAAGCTGGGAAATAGCAAGAACTATCAAACAGAACCACGGACAGATAGCCTGTAAAACATCAGACAGTTCTATTAAGCACCATGGACAGTTATTCTCACAGAAAAAGCAACAGGTCCATCAAACAGCACTGTGGACAGTTACTTTTCTATTTTGTGGTTATTATTATACATTTTTATATAGCGCCGACACATTACTCATCGCTGTACAAAATCCATACATGTCACTAGCTGTCCCTCAAAGGGGCTCACTATGTAATGTCCTTACCCAGTCATATGTCTTTATTACAGTCTAAGGTCAGATTTGGGGGAAGCCAATTAACCTAACTGCTTTTTTGGAATGTGGGAGGAAACCCTCACAAACACAGAGAGAACCTGCAAACTCCATGCAGATAATGTCCTGGCCGAGATTCCAACCTGGGACCCAGCGCTGCAAAGACTGGAGTGCTAACCATAGAGCCACCATGCTGTCTATATGCTGCTTGTAAAATACAATGATATCCTGAAACTCATCAAATCTTTATAACCTGTCTTCCAAACACACTTGCAAATCTACAAAGACAGTCCAAGAAACGCATGCTTTCCCCTCCTTTCCAACCCACAGCTTAAATTTAGAAACCAACACATCTTCTGTGAATAAACTGCAAAGCTTCAACACAGATGCTTCTGCAACTATATAAAAGGTTAAGCCACATAAACATAGCTTGGTTTATCCCGACTTACTATAAAACATAAACTAACTTCACATAAAGGAATTGAAACTCATTTTCTACATAGTCAAACCCATGACACACTCCACTTGGGCACCCTATAGACAGTGCTGGTCTTAGTTCTGTTAGCAAAAAGCTTTAATGTATTGGCCTAGAATTGTGTTTTGCTTTCTTACTTCCTCAGAACTGCTGATCAATTTTAAGTCAAGTATGAAAAGTGAAAGTTTGTGAAAGTTGCTGGTTGCTATAAGTCAGTGCAAATTGCTGTGCTTTGGAGGACAATGATACAAAAAGCCTGTTGTTACAAAGCTTTGCCAGAAGTGTTCATAATAATAATAATAATAATAATAATAATTCATAATAATCACTGTCCCTGTCCATGGCACTTACAATTCATGTGAGTGTTAACATCTTACTGTCATGTCTACCCCTCTGAAGTGGCCACTTAGCTTTTCACCATAAGTGTTTACTAAAGGGGGATATAATGAATATTTCAAGCTTCTAATTTGAGAGACGTGAGATAGAGGCCGAGAAACGCGGATTTTAATTTCATTAATTATTTTCTTTGTGTCATGTTAGTTTTTCTCCCCCTCTTCTTTCTTCTTAGGAACAAAGAAAAATTTCTTGTGGAACACAAAGCGCTCCCATATTGTTGCCTTTGATTAGCAGAGAATTAATTTTATGCCTCTGTGTGTCAAGGATGCTCTGTTCACATTGTCATAAGTTTAAAAAGGAGGAATGGAGCTTCGTCATGTGCCCATTCTGTCAAACACATCACAAAAGGCGATTTAAAGGAGCAGACATGTCACAAGGGGTGCAACGCAATGAATAGGATGAATTTTATGGCTTAAAACAAAAGGAATGTATTGTGCATTCATTTATAATTAAATATATCATTTTTTTAAATTTTCAAACTTATGCATAGAAGTTATTCCACTCACCAGCGTACTTACACAGCCAGAGAGATTATTAAAAAATGAATGCTGATTTCCAAAGGCTGTAAAGAGGACCTATCATTAGAAAAACAGGGTTTACAGCTTGCCAATTACCTATTTGTTTCAAGTCACAGTCTTGGCAACCCATAATAGAAATCATGGTGGTTGTGGGGTGGTTTGGTAAGAGCCCAGAACATGGGGTGATTCGATCTACCAACAGTAATAACCAAAATTAGACTATGCAAAATTATTCAACATAACGATTTGACAATTATCATCCTAACAGAATAGCATTCTTCACAGATGCTGCTGGGGGTCAAACCCTGTGCGAACTCCAAAATATATGGTATCAGAGGCTGGTGCTGGAAATGTGCAGTACATAACTTCCTAAGAAAATCACAGCACCCTCTTGGAAGCAGAAGCTTTCAAGGATCACTGTAGTCTCTTATAAGAAGTTAAGTAAACAGCAAATATCTTCATTTAAGGGTAGCATTCAGAAGGATTGGCACATAAGACTACCCTGGCTAATGTCTACATATCATGCTTAGCCTCCGTGATTAATAGAACTAAAATCCAAGGAATGCAACAAATGAAAGAGTCTGGGTAGGGACATCGAGGAAGAAAAAGGCTGGATGATGCTGGACCAAACAGATTTTGAACATCTACAGTTAGGTCCATAAATATTTGGACAGAGACAACTTTTTCTAAAATCCAAGTCTACCATAAAGAGAAGGCTGCATGAAAGTAAATACAGAGGGTGCACTGCAAGGTGCAAGACACTCATAAGCCTCAGGAATAGAAAGCCTAGATTGGACTTTGCTAAAAAACATCTAATAAAGCCGGCACAGTTCTGGAAAAACATTCTTTGGACAGATGAAACCAAGATCAATCTTTACCAGAATGATGGCAAGAAAAAAGTACGGAGAAGGCGTGGAACAGCTCATGATCCAAAGCATAGCACATCATCTGTAAAACATGGCGGAGGCAGTGTGATGGCTTGGGCGTGCATGGCTGCCATGGCACTGGGACACTAGTGTTTATCCATGATGTGACACAGAAGCAGCTGAATGATTTCTGAGGTGTTCAGAGACATACTGTCTGCTCAAATCCAGCTAAATGCAGTCACATTGATTGGGAGGCGTTTCATCATACAGATGGACAATGACCCAAAACATACAGCCAAAGCAACCCAGGAGTTTATTAAAGCAAAGAAGTGGAATATTCTTCAATGGCCAAGTCACCTGATCTGAAGACTTGTTGAAGACTAAACTTCGGTCAGAAAGGCCACAAACAAACAACAACTGAAAGTCGCTGCAGTAAAGGCCTGGCAGAGCAATAATAGGAGGAACCCCGGCATCTGGTGATGTCCATGAGTTCAAGACTACAGGCTGTTATTGCCAGCAAAGGGTTTTCAACCAAGTATTGGAAATGAACATTTTATTTTCAGCTTTTTAATTTGTCAAATTACTTTTGAGCCCCTGAAATGAAGTGATTGTGTAATAAAGGATTTAGTTCCTCACATTTTTATGCAATCTTTTTGTTCAACCCACTGAAATAAAGCTGAAAGTCTGCAGTTCAACTGCATCTGAGTTGTTTCATTTAAAATGAATTGTGGTAATGTACAAAACCAACATTAGAAAAAAGTTGTATCTGTCCAAATATTTATGGACCTAACTGTATATAGTGCTTAAAAAGGGCAAGTCAACAGGAGCAACTGAGCTAACACTCACATTCCACGTGGAGGAATCCAGAACTGAACTCTGCAAAGTTAAGACTTCTGAAAACCAAGTTTGTATTCTTTGCCTGACCAATAAGAAAAAACTTTTTTCAAGCAACCTATCACCACAAAATGCCAATGGTCACCATATTATCAATCACAGTAATGTGTTATATTGCAAATATTTATCCTCCTAAGGATCTATAAATATGACAAAAGAAAGCTTGTTACATTATATCACAGATCACAGTCCCGCTAAATACAACTCAGCCGCTGCCATAATAAATGGTTTACTGGGATAAAATGATCACTTATGATAAAAAAAATTGGATGTAAAGTAGGGCACATGTAATTACATTTCTCTGTGCTCTCTGTGCGATAACAATGTTGTGTAACGTTAATGTGATTGTAAGTGAGAGCTGCAGATATGAATGGCATAATTTATTGAACATGCAAATAGAAAGGGGAAAAAAGTCATGACAGATTAGACGTTAATGAGCCAGCCTTTAACCTGTCGCAGCATGGTGAATTAAAGGAAAACTATAGCACATTTTCCATGCCTATATATGTTGAGAATTATTACCATAACCTTTGTTTGAAAGATACACGCCGAAAGATATTTGAATTAATATATTTACTATACTTATTTGCAAATGCTCCTATTGCCGCTCATTGTATCGAGTATTTTAGATAACTTTAACTTATATAGTACCTTAACCAGGTGTAAGTCCAGTTTTAAATTATATCTGGAAGTATTCTTTATAATGTCAGATAAGAAGAGGGAAAAAAAGACTTGGGAAAAGCTGCTGTTAAACATCATACTGCAGATTTGCAGATCTTAGTTTGGGATTCAGGTTCAGAGTGTATTGGAACCAATGGAAGCATTGGAAGTAATGGGTAAGCCAAACACTCCATCCCTCTACCTGGGCAGAAAATTGGAGGTGGCTTTGTAGAAACTGCTTAGTCCTAATAAAAGGGAATTGTCATTTAAGACCTAGGTAGATCAGATAGAAAGGCTGTGTGAAGTCTGTGTGCTGAAGATCCAAAGAGGTCCCCCGAAATTTAGATCAGCTGGACCTCATAAGAGAATGGCCCTGGGGAGGATACACTTTCATCAGTGAATCTGGGTGATCCAGCAAACCTGGAATAGATCTGGTCCAGGATTGAAAACATTTGCTAACAAATACCTTTAAGAAATCCATTTCAGGTTTGCTGGATCACCCAGATTTACTGATGAAAGTATATCCTCCCAGCCTTGGAGCTTTAATAAATCAGGCCCAATATGTCTGAAAACCAAGAATGCAACAAATGTAAATATTTTCTTGTGAGTTATTATGGAAACCTTGACATGTATTAGTACATTCCCTTTACATAAGCTATGTATGCTATATATTTTGGATATTTAAAAGTATCCAAAACCATACACTTTGTCCAGCTTCCTATGTACTTTATGTAGACAAATTTGACTTTATTAATTTTTAATGATTTTAGATCTTTAGCAAACAAATTGCCCTTAAATATTATCATTTTAAATTGCTGGAATAATTGCTTTTATCCCTTTCACACATCCCCAGGATAATTAAAACATTTTGCAGATTAAAATGGTGAAATGTTTATTTTCCCAGCGCAGGTTTGGGATAAAAGGCAGAAATCTGACAAGGGTCAGTTGGTAACTGCTCTCATTTTTATCTGCACCACTATTCACAAGCCAACCACATTGTTTTCTCCTACAGCATCTCCTGCACTGACCGCATTATGCATTCCACACAAGTCTTGCACAAGCTTAAAATCCTCCCGGGGAACATATCAATACTGAACTGCAATTTTACTGAGAATGAAAAATCTTCTGAATTTGTCAATGAAAATATTCCATTTTTTAAGAAGTCTCAGCAAATGCAAAACGGTGAGAGTGCCGCAGCTGAAGTGTCGTGCCTTCCTGAAATAGCGCTTGAGCTCGTCCGAAACTCTACGTCTTATCTTCCCAAAGTGTCCCCATGGCCCTACTCTTACTCTTATCTGATTGGCTCGCACTACCGACTGCATTTCAAATTCTCTCAGTCTCTCATATTGAGTTATTTCTCTTTATTCCCTTTAAAGTCATAACCACTGTTATCAAAACACTGCCTGAATGTGCAGCCTTGCCTTCCACCGGAAAATATATATTATTTTTTCCTTTAGAGAAAAATGCTTTTCACAACCTTTCCCTTAAGCAATACCCTTACAGCTACTTGTGCTGCCTACATATACAGCTTTAGAAATATATTTACATTTAGAACTTGCAAAGGCAGAGGTGAAATTTCAACATCAATAGAACAGAGGGAAGGTGTTTCAATAAGAATGCTTTTAGATTGAAGAGAAATCCTGTTTGTCTCCAATACAAAACATATTTTATGTTATGGTTCTGTGTACAGAAACATGGTGTCTTATTTATCCTCTACAGCAGGGGTGTCAAACTCTGGCCCAGGGGCCAAATCTGGCCCCCAAAATCCTTTCTTTTGGCCTCTCAAATATGAACTGCAGCTGGCCCGCCGCTGCATTGAAATAGCGCCGCTACTACAATTGCGTCTACAGACCAGCGGGCTCTCTGCTTATGCGTGGCCCCGCATTGGACTGTTTTATACACGCAAATAATGCCCAGGAATTTTAGTAGCGGCGCTATTTCATTGAAGAAGGAGTTTCAGCGGCGGGCCACTCATAAGATTTAGCTCGGCATTGGCCGTGTCTGGCATTTCCAGCACTCCCCCTCAACTTTTCCTTTGCTACTCCAAGGCATAGACTTGAATGGTTGGATTTTCATTGAAGAATATTGTTAATGTTATTGTTAGTCTGTGTAAAAAGGTTACCATTGAATTTTTAACTCAGAAGGCTACAAATCAAGAAAGAGGCATACGATTTTTTCTTAAATAAAAATTATGCCTCTTTCCCTATTATAGGCTTGTTCCAGATTGAATGTGAAGCAAAACCTCTTTGTTTCCGTATGAAAAGGGTTTATATCTAATGAGAAGGAAAAATGTCCTCAATTGATCAATACTTTTCAAGGTTGGACCACGACTTTGTCTAAGTTTTTATCTTTGGCCTTCTGTGTATTTTAATTTGACACCCCTGCTCTACAGCAAACTTGAGAATTCAACTATTGTTCTTTAAAAGCATTAAAACTCTTGATTTATTGATGCTTTCTGGAAAACATCAGGAATAAAATAAAAAAACTAATGAGAATTTTTCTTTAATAAAAGTAGCCTCTGTATCTGATTGCAGCACTATAATACAAAATACTGTATATTGGTGTTTTGCATGGCCTTATAAATGATGGTTGAAGTTTTGCATGTTGTTTTAGTCCATTGACTTACTGTACAGACAGGATGAAGGTAACAGCCATGAATTCTGCACCATAGTTCTCTTACCATGTTTCCTTAATAAATCCGAACAAACATCAAGGATGACATGCACAGTATGGAAACCCACAGCAACAAGTTAGATCAGAGGAAGATAGATTCCTAGTATCGGCAAATAGGCCCACATGCAGGTTAAGACTAAGTATATATGTGCCAGAGTTCTGCATTGATTTGTAACATTTACTTCGTGTCACATTTCCAAAAAAGGATCTTTCAATAACAAGTCTGCATGAATAAATTCCTGGCAATATAATACACAGAAAGAAGAACATTTTAGAAAAAAAGCTGTGCTTGTTGCCATTTAAAAGCGTCCTTGAGCTTCAGTTCAGTGAATATGCTGAAGGCTGAGGTGATATAATTAATCTGAAGCAGGCAGGAGGAAGCATTTCCTAAGTCTCCTCTCCTCCAGTGATTAAACTGCAGTATTGTAACTTTGAAGCAATTCCCAAGGTTAGAGGCTGCAGTAGGGGTTGATCAGACAAGAACTGCATAGGCACCAGGGTTTACTTGACCAAGTAATCCTATAGTAGATCAGATAGGTTTGGTTGGGAATGGATTGGATCTGAGGGGATTAATTGGTCCTGGTTACGTAAAGAACTGTGAGCTTTATCGTGTTGGTTTAGCAATCAGGTTACTCCTATTACAGGGTCATCCTTTATTTATCAAGGGATAGTGAGTAAACAAAAAGAAGGAAAGGTGCAGATAGGTGCAATTGATTATCTTCTAAAAAAATATCCAACGCATTTCAAGGGTAACAGACCACTTCCTCGGGGACTGATATCACTATAAAGCCACACGAGCTTGCTGCCTAGTCATCTCACTGATATATTACAACTCATACACAATTTTAATAAACATTGCAGAGGGAATTGTTCTTCCTCAAATACAGCTGCTTGCCAAGGAGCCAACCATACATACCCCAATGTGGGCAAACTATACTACTGTGACCATGGCTGTTATGTAAAAATTAAACCTTACAATATTGCTCACTGGTATTTATTGTATGTGAAACAGATCATCCTTTACACATTTTACATTAAGACTTTTATGAGACTTAGTAGCAAGCACTTCAATGCAGACGCATCAAGGAAGACTGCTACTAATGATTGTCAACTTGTGGTACAATAAACAATGGTGAGCAAGACTGGCTGTTAAGTTTTATTCTTTCAGTTTAATAACTGAGCACTCTGCTGACACTTAAGCCCTGAAGAAGTATTCTGTTTATCCCAAAACGAGTTGGTTATCTACTTGAGATAAAGAATAGAAAAGATTGCTTACATATCCTCGACCTATGAATTCTTCCTTAACAACTAAATTCATGAGGTAGATGGCGACCCTGAATGACATTTAAACAAAGTTGGCATCGTACTTCTGAAGAGAGAAGCAGATTAAGAGGTAGTAATGCAGTCTTTGTCGGAGTTAATAAATACTTAGAAGTGATACGCTGACACATTACTTCACTTTAAATCAAAACTATCATAAAGGCACAAAAACAAAAAAAGATTCCCCAGCGATATTAAATATGAAAAGACAGGTGCGAAAATGAATTCATAAAAGAAGAGATTAAAATCTGAAACAGAGACATCTGCAAAAGACTATCCCGGATGCTTTATAGTTTTTCCCCTTTTCTGCAGTTCTTTTCTCAAAAGTCCCCCAGTGACCAAATCCCAAGAAAGAGAATTATGAATCTCATAGACACACGAATGGAAAGGATAAATTTAGAATTGGGAGATAATAGTCATTACTTGCCTGTCAAAACAGAACCCCATTACTTACTAACACCCCACAAAAAAAAAAGATTATCCCACATAAACAGAGGCTTTGATAGTCATGATAAATGGCGCCCCAGTTGCGTTTTTCATTCCTCACATCAAAAGATGCTCTGCGCCTTGGCTATGAATCTCGTAGACCTGCGACAGCTTCAAGCTGAGGAGCCTTAAAATGATGTACGTAGTTATATCCCGCTGTGAGTGAATGTGAATTAAGCTGTATTTCAAAATTCAGCTGCATCATCCTCACTCACAAAACTGCAGGGTTTAGCTTGGATTAGGTTTTGGACGAAAGTGATTTACCCCAAACGGACTGCCTTACATAGCAAAAAAAAAAAAATGATAGGTTCTATGGGGCCTATTTATAAAGCAGTGAATCTGACATTTATCAAACATTCTCTAGTGGAGAATCTTCCAGCTCCATGTGTTTTTAATGGCAGTGATTGGATTTCCTCCAGAGAATGTTTGGTGATGTCAGATTTACTGCTTTATAAATAGTTCCTTGTGAAGAACAACTACATGAAGTAGACTGATGCAGCCATTGTGTCTCAAGAATTATTGGTCCTCGTGACCATTCTGACAGGAAATCTAAAATGTTATAGTTGTCACCGGTACAGCAGATCTTTAAATGGGGACACCTGTTATAGTGATAACTCGCTAGCAAAGGATTTCCTTGCAATTTAAGATTTCCATAAAGGAGGTCACATCTGCTTTAGCAGTTTTTGAGGGTTCCATCTCCATTTGTAACCTATATTATGTAACATAAAATAAAACAAGGTGTGGGAATACCCTATAATAGATGGGAACACCCGCAAATCAAAGTGTATCTGTTTGGTTGTAATGGCTGCACTACTCTCCTCTATTCCGCTCACTGCACTTTACTTTAAAATCCTAAAAATTATTTATTGGAGCCTCACGTTGATAAAAATACCCAATAATACACAACTCATGTTTGTTTTTACTAGTGTTAGAGGACATACAGATAGCACATTTGCAGTAAAAATTAATTTGAACAGCATATAAAGCCACACTCTGACATGGGAATGTATCAAAGCCTCTGCGTTCTCTGTAAAACGTTGCTGGATTTATCGGCGCTCTATCCAGTAAAACATGAAAAAATAAAAATGAAATAAAAAAAATAAAATAAACTTGAATCGTATGTGCATGAAATAAAAACAGCACTGACATGAAAATACAAACCGAGATAATGTTACCTAAAACATATAATAACATTTATAAAAAGGTGATTGAGTGGATCAATAAAAAATGGCATTATTTTAGGTAAAATTGATTTTCCCAATTAATAAAATTGGTGATCAGCTGACAAGGTTGTCTCTATTATGAAGGAATTTTTTTCACAATTTATCAGCACCTTTATCAGCCCTGATTGTCACTTTATAAGGCCCTATGGAGATCACCGCTTTGATAGGGACCCAAATAGGAAAAACGTGGGGATTAATGTTAGTGTTGCAACGATTGCTAACAGTGGTATGCAACTACCAAATATAGCGATCAGTTACACTATTCATGTGAATGGCGCTTCCGATCCCCACAAGGGCTGATGCATTTGCTACTTTTAAAATCCTGATCGTGCATGAAGAAAATCTGTTTCCATTTATATCAAGAGTTCCTTAATGGGGGACATTAGTTTGGAGAAGTGAGCGTTTCTAGGCAGGCTGTATTTGCAGATAGACTGCAGGTAATATCCTCATGTTACGCTAAGTCCCCATCATTGGGCTTGATTTTTAAAGCCCCCTAAGGCTGGAGAGGATACACTTGCATCAGTGAAGCTGGGTGATCCAGTAAACCTGGAGTGAAACTGTCCAGGATTCAAAATATTTGCTAGCACCCAGCTTTACTGATAAAAGTGTATCTTCTCCAGCCTCAGGGAGCTTTAATAAATCAGGCCCATTGAAAGGATTGAAATGCAATAAATGGAAGAGGTGAGCCAGGGACAGACAAGTTGCTAACAGAGGGAAGGAGGAGACAGGTAATGCTGGATGTCTTCCAGCCAGGAAATGAGGCGGGCCAGGTTTGAGTTCTGCAGGTTCTAATGTGCAATATTTTAAGATCACAGTGTGCAGAAAACCAAAAGTAAAAACTTTAGGTCCATGGGAGGAAAACTGTGCAAGACTGAAGGGAAGCCTAGAGAGCAGATTTAATGAGTGGAAGGCTGGAGACAGAATTAAGCCATTAGGAAATTAAAATACTTTAGTAATGGGAGAGATAGGCATGTACATAGCTAAATCCAGCAAATTATTTTGTCAAGGAAATCCATACGGACTTCTGTGTTGCTAACAGCAAAACTCAGTCACTTGCAATAAACGCATAGCAATACTTTCCAGCTGAAGAATTAAATAAGGGGCACAGGACAAAAAATAAGACCATCCCAGCCACCCTAACCCCAAGAATTTGCTCGCTCACAGTTCCTTCCAAATGTCAAATGGATACTTTGTATTCAGAGAGCTGTATTGACCTGTCAGTATTCCATCAAAAGTACACCTGAGGTTGGATGTACTGGATGCCATTGATTGGAATAAAATGTTCTCTTGTGTAACACTCAGTCTTATTGATCCAAGCAGTAGATTGGTCCTTTTGAACTAACGGTGAACCTGTTAGCTACATAAGAATTGTCGGTTCATGTATGTAGATAAAACAAGGCTAATTTCTATTTCCTAATGTATGCAAACTAACAATAAGACAGTAAACATGTAGCTACTGGCATCACCGACCCCAAGGAATCCGTGTGATTCACAGATTAGTAGTCATTAAGAAATATCTAATTTTTACAAGTAAGCCTGTAACTTACTAAATACACTAAAGCTGCTTAACCCCTAGGCCTTGTCTCTACAAGCATGTAAAATTCTCTGCATGCAAACTCCTTGTAAATAAGGATTTTATTTAAAAAAGTAACTGTTTATGATGGACAATGCACAGAGCCATCCTAATGCTATTCATTTAGTGTTTAAATATATTTAAAATGTGAAGACTGTTAACTTTATAGATAAATAAAGCCAAGCATTAAAGATTCATCTGGGCACACCCTGTCAATATTTCATATGGGCACTAGAGGGGGCTGTAATCCCAACCCCCCACCCCCCCCTCGGCACGGCGGGAGTTACGCTTGGTGATAGTGCCGCTGACGTAATATATTGCATATGCTTTCTTATATTGCTGGATGCTATTCAGCCATCTGTTACATCCATATGGATTAAATAAATTGTGTTTAATGTATTTTGAGTGCTATTTTCAAAGTAATCACTTGTCGCCTTGCTGGTTTTCGTAGCTCTAAGGCAAGCAACTACGTAACTCGTAAAAATTTTCAGCAGAGAGCATACACACTGTATTGCGGGTTTGCAGTTCTGAATGTTAATCTTTGTGCTTCGAGGTGATGAGGGCAGATTTATAGCTTTATTATAATCAGAAATTATATGTATATATTACCGGATATGAATACTAATATGGGGTAATCGGGGCCTCTTATACCAATCTTTTGTGGGTCAAATGGAAGGGTCAAGAAGCCCTGGGCCTATAGCTTCAGCTATGTCTTAGGTTTAATATAGTGTTTCAAAGTATTTGTCAGGCACAACCAGATTAATTTACAAAGGTATGGTAATTTACAAATCAAATGTGATTATGTACACAACATCAACAGGCAATTCAAGGGTTAGATTTTGATCTTCAAGCCCCTTGAAGCTGATGACAAACCTCAAATCCCAACCTCCATTGATTACAACCAACAAATACCAACCTCCGTTGATGTCCACCCACAAATTCTTGCCTCCATGGGTGGGCACCCACTAATCATACTTCCATTGATTACTTCTCACAAATCCCCACCTCCACAGGTTACCAACTGCAAATTTCCACCTCTGTTAGTGACAGCTCACATAATGCCCCCTCCATTGTTTACCAATGGAGCCCAATGACAAATGGAGTTGACCAATGACAAATCCCCATCTCTAGTGATTTCTTCCCACAAGCCTCAGCCTCCATTGATGACCACATATATCTCTTCCTAGCTCTTGCAAATACATTAACATCATCAAAACATCTTCACATGTTCACACTTTGCTGAACCATATAGTTATATATATGTCAAATATATATTTAACACATTCGTTATTACACATCCAAGGATATGAGTTGAATAAATTAAATGCATCCATTTTTTTCTACCTACCACATTTCAATTAATGGGCACATTTGCTATTCATTGAAAAGCCAGAAAACCGGTTGAGCACTTAAAGCAGATGTATCATCAGATAAGTTGTTTTAAGTTAGGTACAACATGCTAAGTAATGTATATAAAAGGACAAAAAGAAAGAGGTCCAAGCTCCAAAGTTTTTAGGTCCAAAAATAAATAAATGTATTGATACATATTTGGTTTCATACATAATTATCATACATATAGCATTAAACATGTATCCAGTCAAGTTATACTTTCACCAGACTGGAGTATATATACTACACATAACGTTCTAGCTATATTGCAGTGGGTAACCGTGTTAGTCAGTGAGCCCGACGCGTTTCAACTCACTAGGCTTCCTCAGGGGAGTGTATTGGTATAAAGACTGTACAGTATTTAGATAGCTGAAAACAAAAAGTGAAAAGTCAATGTGAATTGCTGCTTACATACAATTAGATGCCAGAGAGTAATAATGGATAATTAGGAGATAGTGTGAGTCGTATCCTTATGCGTGACTCGACTGTCAGTACACACAGCTGTACTTAATTCTCTTCACTACACGGACGCAAGCCTCTTCAAACCAGTAATACCAAGGACCTCTCTGTATCCAGGTACTGGGAACACCAGTTATCCGCTATTACACTATTTCTCTATACTGAAAAGGATCCTCAGTTTTCCACCAATGCATAAGGATACGACTGACACAGACACACGACTGAAAAAGGTGAGCTTTCACTTTTTGTTTTCAACTATCTAAATACTGTACAGTCATTATACCAATACACTCCCCTGAGAAAGCCTAGTGAGGCGAAACGCGTCAGGTTCACTGACTAACATGGTTAACCATTGCAATATAGCTAGAACTTTATGTCAAGTATATAAACTCCAGTTTGGTGAAAGTATAACTTGACTGGATATATGTTTAATGCTATATGTATGATAATTATGTATGAGACCAAATATGTATCAATACATAATTAATTCTTGCACCTAAAAACCTTGGAGCTTGAACCTTTTTCTTTTTGTATATATATTCCTTTTATATATATTCTGAATACTCCGTAACACAATATTGGAGGAATAGGAACTTTTTAATTTCCATGCTAACAAATGTGTCAGTGTTAGGTTGAAGTTATACAAAGTGGCTATGGAACAACTAACTGGTGGCCACTTACCCACTAAATGGATGAAAGCCCTTGCCTGGGCTGGGGATAGCATGGGTTAAGAGGGCAGAACAACCACAGAGGTCACAGTTATCTCCCAAAAAGATGCTACTAATCTACAGCAGGAAATAATGATGGCACTCCCTTGCTAACCATGATAAACACTTGCTGAATGAAATGACAAATATTTGGGCAGTATATAGCTATTTCGGTCATGTATTTAGCTGTTTAGCTGGAGTTGGCTTTAAATTTGGAGAGCCATACAGTCCACTTAATAAATCCCCAATATTATTATTATGAAAATGATTACTGATTACCGCTACTCAGAGCTTGTTTAGCAGCCGATACTTCGTTAGAAGCCTCCTGCTAATAACACAAGAATTCCTGCGTCCAATTTTGTTGCAACTCAAGTGAACCCTAATTGCCTTCCTCTGGGTTCTGAAATCATGTTAATTCTGAGTGAAGGGGCCCAGTCAAGCGTTATCAAGATGTTTATCCCACGCACGAGGCGTGGGGAGCGGAGAAAGGCCCTTTTCATTCCAGCTTATGCCTTCACGGCAAGAAACAGCGTAAGAGTCTAAACCAACTTTGGTTTTATTTTTGGAGCGTCTGTAAACTTTAGAAACTTCCTGTCAAAACCTTAACTTTATCCAGACTGATACAAAAGAAATCCATTTATGCAACTTGTCACATATACAATACAATAAGTCAAAGTGACCAGGTCCCTTCTCACTGGAGCTCTGAAGAAGCAGCACAAAAATCCAATTAGGTGCTACTCTGCTCATGTGCCGTGCAGACAGGAGGAGTTTAGTCTGCAGGAGGGACAAGACCTGTAATTGCACCAGAGTAAACCCAGGTCTCTCACCCTGCCGGACAGCTAGAGATGGCTGTGCGCATATCAGAATCCGATAGACAGAGATACAAACTCTTTGCCAGCTAAAACTTTTGAAGCTGTATTTCATCTGTGAATTTATTTGTTTGCTTGACAAACTCCACCATTCCTTTCCATATTGCTGTTCTACAATTACTTGTTCTGATTTCACTGCACACTGTAAACTTCTCACAATGTGCATTAGAAGCTTCAACAGTCCCATGTATGCACTACCACAACTTCAGGTGTTCAGGAAGTTACATACAGCACCCTGGCAGCCCAGATCTGTCCAGATCTGTCTGCACTGCATAGAGGAACACAAAGACCTAGTGATGATGCCACTAAGTTTATAGGTCAATCTGTTATTATTAAAAGGACAAGTAATGTACAATACAGATAATACAGAAGAAATACAAAAGTAAGAATAAAATTCAAAAATATAATACGTAAGCATACACAGGTAACAAATGACAGTGAATCGTCCAGACTTTTATAAATATAACATAATTGTGGTAATAGTGCAAATATATTAGGAAAAAATAATAATAAATGTATAGCATGTGCAATAAGATAAGGGGGAAATGGGGAACAGATGAATAGACATTTAACAACAGGGGCAAACAGGGGTCACAAGGGTTTTTATGGGTCTGGGAAAATGGGTACAGCCAGTTTAATATCTAGAACCAAACCTGGACTAAACTGGTAACCAAACAGGAACGGGAGGTGGTAAAATGCCCGTAAGTTTAAATGAACTATGTAATGAGAAAAGGTTATTGTTATTTTAGTATCTTGAACCGAGAAATAAGGAAATAGGGGGAAGGAAAGATCAAAGCAGATTAAATTTTCACTTTAATGAATTACCAAAACATTCACTTAAGTTTATGAAACTGTAGATTGCGGAGCACAATACTGCAAAATTTAGAGAACAGCTATGGAATTCGGGCAAAGATGGTGTTTAAACCTGAAAGACATGCATTGGCATTGTATTGTCTTGATGCATGATCTCAATCAGGAATCACAGGCAAAGAGCCAGCAACATTGGGGAACCTGGTGTGGGAGAAATAGAAGCAAATTTGTGGTGTGATAAACAGCTAACGGCATCTATTATTCATTAATAAACCAAGGAAGCTGTATACAGGAGCGAGGGAACACTTGCTTCTACTGAGAACAATAACGGAACATTTAGAAATGCTATTTTTCTTTTTAGCAACTGGGATTTGCCTTCTTTGGCTATAAATGTACTGCCTCCCTTCCTACTGATAGTTTATACACACAATCAGGAAAGAAGCAGAGACAAATCTAATACAAAGATTCAAGTCAGAGTTTTGTTGTCTCTGATCTAGTAATTTATAGAACTTGGCAAGAGGGGCCGGTAAAAGTCCTGGTCCTTATTGCCAGCTGTGCAGACACAGAGATATTTTTAGATGAGGTGATATAAATATAGATATATAAATATGTTTATATATATAAATATTTATATAATAAATATTTCATTTCAGTTGGCCTACAAGGTATCACCTGCAATGACCTCCCGTTTTCCTAGTCAGAAGAATATTACCAATGCTCTAATGCAGGGGTAGGCAAACTCCGGCCTTTGGGCCAGATATGGCCCAGGCAGTAGTCCGTTCCGGCCTATTGACCCCCTGGTAGATCCAGCCTAAACCCGGCTGGCAGGGGTCAGCAACCTGTGGCTATTGAGCCTGCTTGTTCTGCCTTCCTTGCCTATTTACCGCGGCTGGCGTTAACACTTCCACCGCCGGGGTAAGGGGACATTCCCTCACCTCGGTATGCATTGCAGGGAAGAGGGATTTCCCTTCAGGGGCGTTCCTGGTAGGGGGCAGAGCCATCAGCGGGGGACTCGTGAGAGAGTCCAGCCTAGTGTGCCTTCTAGACCTCCTAAAATGGCCTAGTAGCCAATAAAGTTTGCTGACCCCTGCTCTAATGAGTGACATGGGTGCTAGAACTATACAGTCACTGAAGGGCAAGAAATAATCTGCCATTACCTTCTGCACAGGTAACCTTTGCAAATTCTGGAGAAACCCGGACAGCCATACTCATGAGGGCATCACATGCTGGAGATGACTTGCATCCTATTTGCTCTCCTGTTGCAGAGACTGATATTTTTTGGGAATTTCAGGAGACCGATATTTTAAAATAAATTTCTTTTACATGAAGACACACGCAGTGTTCCACTCAGCAAACACACAGCCTTCAATGATATCGCTGGAGATTCACTTTCCTCAACTTGAAATCTCTGCAGGATTACAAACCGACCTGCACATCAAAATGATACTACCTGTATTGCAAAGTTGCAAATAGAGGAAGTATGTGTGTTACAAAGGCCTCAGGATCTCAGAAAAATAAAATGCTTGAATATTGCATTGTTTTTATTACTGACCAACTCAGGACTACGCTTTTCCTTTATTTGCATAGCATGGAAAAGAGTTAGAACTTTATTCTACTTTACTACTTTGCAGGATGACATACATTATTGTTAAATTTCATGAATGCCAGTGCGCAGGAGTTACCTCATTCTGGCCTGGCCACCCAGAATTTCCAAAAATCCCAAACCTACGAAAGGACCAGGTGACAAAATCGGCAATACTGAGGGATTGAGAAGAGGTGAATCTTGTGTTATTTTCTGCAATAATGCAGTATGAAACAACTCCACAATTTACTAACACACAGACCACTCCTTGCTTCCCTGTTTCTGTGTGAAGGGTGACTTGTCTTGTATCCGCCCCCGCTGAAGTTTTCTGAAGGCTGACCTTCTGGGTCCCTCCCTCATTGCATTGCGATGATGTCACTGCTACTTTTAGGAGGTAATATCTGTGTTTACACATACATGGTACTCACAAGGTGGATTTCAATCCTTTGTGGCTATTGAGGAATATATATTGAATTAAATAAACTTGTGTCTGAAGTTTAGCACTTCATTTACAAGCTCATGGTTTTCCCAGCCATAAATAGAATATTTAACAGAATTGTGTACATATGAAACCAGAAAGGCCCCAACCCTACTTGTCAACGTGTATAAAACAAACATCTGCTTCTGACTATGATAAAATCCCTTTACATACCCGCTCACTCTCCCTCTGCTCGCCTATGTTTGATTGCAAATGGCACTTTAAATTAAGTGCTTACATTATGTCCTCTAATGGGATTGATTAGCTAAATATTTATTGTTTTAAGTGTCTCTCCTAATGAATGTACCCAAGTTTTGTGTATTAGTTTGTATTAATCCCCCCCCTCTATAATCCATGGTTCATTTACACTGAGCCACCCTGATTGGTCCTAAGCTTATTAATGCAAATGATTTTTGTCTGAACACAGCTTTGTGATTAGCATAAGAAATAATTACCTTATTACCGCCCAGAAAGGGTAACACTGAGGGATTAATAAAACTCCATGGTCACAATCCGATCCGCATTGTATCACACGCAGGGAAGGGAACACATGAGGGAACAACATATTTCAACGTGAAATAAAGAGACCATTAGAAAATATCACAAAATCCTGACCATCATTTACACATCATTTACACATTGAGCACTCAGCGACCTTAACCGGCTGTGCATTACAAACACCATGACATCAGATTCACCCACATTTCTCCCTGCACCCTCCTGATTGATAAACATTGATACTGACCTAAAATATTCACCATTGATCAAATACCCATATACCTATAGTTTAAGATTTGCTGGCATTCTTTTGTAGGATGGCTGGGGGGGGGGGGGGGGGCTTTACCATTGTGATGTAGGATGGGGGGGTAATATAGAGGCTCCCATTTATCTGAGGTGTCTGGAGCACCCTGGGGACTCAGGTGTCCCATTATGGGGAAAGTACTGAAAGGTTTTCTTTAATATACGAGGGTGTGCTGAGAAGTTCTTGGCTTTGCCCCCTTCCAGGTAAAATAGAAAAATGAATGCGGGGGTATATGACAGCCTAATATCTTAGTATGTAACTGTGCAAATATCACATCTTTGTGATTCTGTTTTTTCTTTTAGTGAGAAGCTGTGATGGCAGAGGCACAAGCAAGTTTCACGTCGTTGGAGTTACGGCCCGCCATGAAGTTTTTGTTTCTCCGGGGAAAGTCAGCAAATGACATTCACACTGAGATGTCACAAACACTGGGGGAGAAGTGTCCTTCCTACAGCACTGTCAGAACCTGGATATCTCGTTTCAAGACCGGGCATTTCACCGTTGTAGATGAGCCTGGCAGTGCGCGCCCCCCAACCTCAACTGGCCCGGCAACCTGAGATGTCCATGAGCTGATTTTTGAGGACCGGTGATTATCCGCATAAAAAATAGCCCAGATACGTGACATCTTACGGGAACGTGTTGGGTTTGGTATCACCACTATCCTAGACATGGCAAGCTTTCAGTGAAGTGCCGAAATGTTTGAACAGTGATCAGAAGAAGGAACGAGCTGAAGCAACCAAAGCCGTTTTGGCCCATTTTGAAGCTGAACAGGACTTTTTGGCTAGGTTAGTGACTGAGGATGAAACCTGGCTCCACATCTATGATCCTGAAACCAAGGAAGAGTCAAAGGAATTGCACCACAGCGGGGCCCCAAGGCTGAAGAAGTTCCAAACCCAGAAATCGGCCGAAAAAGTCATGGAGTCCGTTTTCTGGGACAAAGACGGTATTCTGTTGGTGGACTACCTACCTCAGAGCTATAGTATCACTGGACAGTATTATGCTAACCTCCTGAAGGAGGCAATTAAGACCAAACGCTGTGGAAAGTAGAAAAGGATCCTTATTTTGCAGGACAATGCACCTGTTGTGGCTGCCAAATTGAACACCCTGGGTTTCCAATTGGTTCACCATCCCCCCAGCTCACCTGACCCGGCCCCTTCAGACTATTATCAGCTCCCGAATTTGAAGAAACTCCTGAAGGGGAAACGTTTTGAGGACATTTCTGACGTCAAAGAGGCTGCTGGGAGCTGCTTTGTGGCCCAACCAAAGGACTAATAAAGCTGCAACTACGCTGTACCAAGTGCATCAGTCTCAGGGGGGAACATGTTGGATAAATGTGTTATTTCATAACTCGGGCTCTCTTCCTTCCGGGCAAAGCCAGGAACTTCCCAGCACCCCCTCGTAGAGCTGTCACCCATTACCACACTTTTAGCAAATATATAATATAAATGTTCCCTCATGTAAAGGGACTCCGGGGATTGGCGGCCATTATAAACCTGACACACACATTATGTATACAGTGTATAGACAATGACTGAGCAGCACATTCTATGAAATATGATAAAATATTCACTGTAATATATATATATAATAATATATATATAATATAATATGTATATAATATAATACATAATAATACATATATGACATAATACATATATTCACATAATACATATATATGTGAAGACATCTAATGTACCTGGAGGTCCTGGCAGCGTCTCTGATAGACAAGGGGGCGGGGCCACCACTATAATGCCTCATAGGTAGGAAGGGGCGGGGCAGAGTGCACGTATTACCTCAGAAGAGATTGATTCTGATACATTGTATCCATCAAAGCTAAAAGGGGCGGATCCTCTATGTTGCTCACTATTTCCTCAGAGGCAGCAGGGGGTGGAGCCTCTATGCTGTCCTGCATCACCGCAGAGATAGGAGGGGGCGGAGCCACACCTGGTGATTCCGATACATTGTATCTCCTCAGAGCCGAGGAAGGGGCGGAGCCTCTATCCTGCACAGTATCGCCTATAAGCGAGGAGAAGGCGGAGCCATTATATTGCAGTCTATCTCCTAAGAGGAGGGGCGGGAGCCTCTTGTGCTACACACAACGCCTCAGAGCGAGGAGGGGGCGGAGCCACGAGGTCATACTGTTTGGCGGGTGATTTCGATACATTGCATCTCCTCAGAGGAAGGAGAGGGCGGAGGCTCTATATTACAGTGTATGGCTTTAGAGTGAGGCGGGGGCAGAGTCACGCTCATACTGAGTGATTTTGATACATTGTACCGCCTCAGAGGAGGAAGGGGCGGAGCCTCTACATTGCAGTGTATCGCCTCAGAGCTAGGAGGGGGCGGAGCCTCTACATTGCAGTGTATCGCCTCAGAGGAGGAAGGGGCGGAGTCACTATGTAACGTTGTATCACCTCGCGGGCAATGCCGATCATTATACTGATGAGAAGGCGGAGCTACATCAGCCATTACACGCTGTGTCCCCTCGGCGGGAGAGAGAGGGGCCCTTCTGGGGAAGGTAAGGAGTCCTTTGCTGGAGTAGCAGCTTTATGGCTGCTGTAAACTAATTTTATAAGGATAATAATAATAATAATAATGTATGCTGAGACACTTCATGAGGTAAAAGCAGGTAAATTCTCTAAGTTATTATTTTATCTGTGTTCATTGTTCCAGGAGAGGTTTTACACTACCAATGTAATATAAATGTAGCTAAAATATGTAATGTGCATTGTTTAGCAGTTTATTAATTATAATACTTTTATCTGTATCGCCATGGTTTCCCCAGTAGGCCGAAGCCTGGCAATATATTATGAAAGCGTTACATGTTAAACATGACTAGGGTAGCTCGTATCTTTGCCCTCCAAACTTCCCCCCACACCTACCTCCTTTCCCTTGCCAGCCCCCTCCCTTTTCCTTTAAATATTACCCTCTTCAAATAACACTCCACACCATTAATTTAAACCATGAATTAACTCTGCATATATAAATACTTTAACCAATAAGTAAAATAAACAACAAATAAATAACATTTAAATAACAAATCAATAAATTAACCCTTAATACCCACCATATAAACTATAACATAAACCTTTGTTTACCAAAACCAATTGCTAGTAGAACCAACCATTTGCACAAAAAACAACTAGGATGCAGGTCCGTAAGGTAAAGTCCGCCACACCACAAAATCTCAATAATAACCAAAACCGCCATGCCATTCTGGCCCCTAGCAGCACAGCACCACCTCAGGGGCCTCCACCGTTCACCACTTAAAAGGGGGAGTTCACCACCACCTTGGGTGCCCCCCCACCATAATTAACCCAGAACTCCTACCTTCCACCAAACCTCAACAGCCCCTGCACACCTTATAACAGGGTGGGTGGGTGGGAAATTTCTTCTCTCAAAAAACTGTCCTGAACTTCCATTCCACTCTCCTTTTACCCTCTTCTTCACTCCTCCCACTAAACTTCTGACCCGACCCTCTCTCTCCCCCTTCCTCTTTCTCTAATTCAACCTTAACCCCCCCCCCTTTTCTGTGCAGTCCGAGCACACCTGTCATGTAGTCCCTCCGCACATTTTCCTGCTACGGGCCTCTCTATCCATGGGATCATTGCTGTGATCCCCAATAAAAGTTAGCAAATAATGCAAAAAATAAGTATAAAAGCTCTAAGATTCAGATTTCCCGCCGGTCCCATATATCGCTTTGTTTATAGGCCTCATGGAGAAGAAACGCTGAATGCAATCCCCTGACTGCGGCCTCCGCCGGGAATGATATAAATAAATGGTAATAGAACACTAAGTAACCCACGGAACCAAAACATTTATCTTTTCACGGCTGAGATATTTTGGTTCTTCAAAACAGTGGATTACGGGAATGTGTCTCCATAATCTTCCCAAATAAGCCGCTATTGGGCTAATATATGTGCTTATAAATGCTATTTTGATAAGTACTTTTTAAGTAGTCGGATCAAGTGAATATATAAATATAAATGGGATGTCTGGGATTTTTGACTTTGTTCCTCGTCGAGGTGTATCTGTTTTAAAATACCTAAAGTGATATTAAATTCCGGGGGTTTTGGATCAATCATATTAAAAGCTTTTCTGGCAGAGGCATAATCGTTTTTATTTTCCTTTTTTTTTAAGTTAAACTTCATCCTTTCCTTCAGTCTCGCACAATTGTACAGACTTCTTTCCTGGACTGAAATAGCTGAAATTGGTTTTATTGCACACTGCGAGCTTCCTACAATGTGCTTTAGAAACTGCAGCAAGTCAGATAGTGCCGCCTTATTTCTTGGATCGCAGACATATGGTATCATCTGGCCCTCCCCAGTCTGATTGTCCCAATATCATTCATCGGATATCAGTTCATTTAATATTAGATGTGAATGTTGGCAGAGTTTCTTGTTTTCATGTAGATTTATACAGCACCCTTCTGGTTCTCCCACCAGCCGTGATGTATTGCAGCACAGACGCATAGTCATAATGTCTAAAACAAGATGGTAATAACAACAAAAATATTTATTTAAAAAGATTATTATTATGTTAATGGAAAACAATATAAAAGTAGTTTAGACATTATCCCCTATTTAGGGAGGTCTGACTATGCTTGTTTGTGTGGTTTGTTTTATAACGATTTCTATAATATATCTATAGAGGAGTATATTGTGAACATTGCAATTTATAACTGAACTTTTAGCACATGTAGAATATTTAATGTATTTTTAAAATGCAAGCAATGCCTGATACCTATATCTAGTTTGGTATTTACCATATAGGCAGCCTCTGTACAGCAGGGCTCAAAATGAGAGAGAAGGGGCAGCAGGGGAAGCCTATCAGTTGTGCTTCAGAACAGGAAACATGCCGATAGGAGAACAACTTCTCTTTTTAAAGCGTATTTACATATTTGTGGTGTGATAACTTGCCCAAAGTTGCACAATAACTTGCGTTGTGTTAAAGCAGAAAATGAAAAAAAAATGGGCTGCCAATACACTATATTATGCTTAAGTGTTGGTGCATGCAATGATAGCATGAATAGTGCAATGCATAAGTGCAAACAGTGAGGGATAGGTCACCAGTAAAAATATTTACCTAAAGGTGCGTACACACTTCCAATTTTTATCGTTCCAATCGAACGACGAACGATCGATTGGGCAAAAAATCGTTCGTAAAAAAGTAACCAACGACGCCGACGAACGAGGAAAGTCGCTGGAAACGAACGACCGGACCGACGGATCGGATTGGACGACGATCGTTGAACATGGTTCGTGTGTACGGTCGTTCGTTGATCGTCCATGTTCAGAGCATGCGTGATGAACGAACGTCCGTTCACTTTCCTGTCGTGCACATAGTTCCTCTATCGCTCAAACGATCGTATCTATTGTGTGTACAATATCTACGAACGATCGTGTCGTTAACTCTATGTGCAGGATCGGTGCTATACGATCGTTCATATATATCGTGCAGGATCGTTCGTCGTTCGTTTTCCAACGATAATAATTGGAAGTGTGTATGTAGCTTTAGAGGGTAGCCAATATGTCAGGGTCACACAGGAGCAAAACCCAAGACATTGGCTATTTGTTTTTTTCTGATCTTACAATGAGATCATAAGAGATTAGGTCAAGGATCTCATTGCAAGTTCTGCTAATGTATCTCCAGCATGCCCCAGATTTTACTTTTTAAAATACAATGCATTGCAACATACTACCATGCATCACAGCATGCTTCAATCCAATTGTGTAGCCTTGGTGCGCTGTGACACCACAACGCTTGCTGCATGCAATGCAACCTGAAATGCACTAATGCATCCTATTCATAACTTTAGCGATCATGCTAAGTACACTCACTCACACGGTCATCTTATTCTGAGACGCATTTAAATTCGAAGGCCGCAGCAAAAATCCCACAGTGTGGTTGCTTCTGTTGTATTTTTTATTTGTTTGCTCTAGTAATGCGATTTATTTCACAAAGAGAAAGTAGAACAGAGCTTATGTTTTGCAATATTCTTTCAAATATTCACAAAGAGAACGGCCTGCCAATGTTAATTTAGCCCATACAAAGGGAAGAGTGTGCTGGAGGAGTTTACCAATTCTCTCTGTAAATAATTCTTTTGAACCGCCTCTCCGAGTTTCAGATATACATGCTTTCACTTAAATTGCTGTCATGTATATGTGTGTGCTGGCATCCTCTCCAATTAATATACTGCATGTATAGGCAAAGCACTCTCAGGTAAATCAGTTTATGGTGGGGTCAGCTTGACAACACAAACAAAAATACAAAAAAGTTTGCTAATTGTTTACAAAATGTTTAAAAATGTGGCAGCTGTGTGTTTGCAAATGGTTTGCATTTTGTAGAAATGTGCAGAATTCATATAAAACTAAGCTACATACACAGGTTCAATATTTTGTCATTGTCATTGTCATTGGAAAGGATCTGTCACAATCCTTTCAAACGACAAAAGACTGAAATATTCATAAAAGTACGATGTACATACAGCGCCATTCTGCTCTATGGAGAGGGAAGGGGGGAGAACGATGGAGAAGCACCTCGCTGTGCTCTCTCCCCTTCACTTTCTTTATGATCATTCAGTGTTTGTGGATCCACCAGGACAAATCCATGAACAAGGGCATGGAACATGAGCCCTGTACACACGTCAGATTCTCGTCTGATATCAGCCCTGGGGGTTAAGGCAACTATATGTATTGTATATATAAATATACAAATATATATATATTTGTGATTGGTTTTCAGTGTGTGCATTTCTGCATCACTTTTACAATGGGGAGAAGGCTAATATAAAAGCTGACCTTGCATTAACATGATAAAAGTACAACTTATTCGAGAGATTAAACCTTTGTTGTATATTGTAACCTATCAATAATGAATTTTTGCAGATCTATTGGAAAGTCCACTTCAGGACTCATATAAATGGTATTATTGTAATCTTTTTGTGCTACCTGGCATTTCTTTATCAAGAGAGGCTGCCAAACACAGATTGTTTTACTAACCTTTCACAGAACCTCAGGTAAAATATTCAAATTCTTAATATTTCACGCGTGTCTAGAGCCTGTATGATGCAAGTCTGTAAGAGGAGTCATGGTGGGTCAGAAACTCTTTTTTACTGCTTGTTGTCTTTTGTTATAGCAATTGTAAAACATTCAAATAATTAAGGGAAGATTTTAAAGTCCTGTTTTGAAGGAATATATTTTTGTGCAGTCTGTAGGCTTTTTGATGCATTTATTGCCTATTCATATAGCTGCAGTACAACAGTGCATACTAAGACAAATGTTCTAGGCCTTGTCTCTACATGCTTCATACAACCGTTTTACTGGTGGACGTTTTAAAACCTGTGAAATGCATTTCTGAATTTTTTTTAATTGAAAGCAAGTGACCAGTCTGCATAATGGCTGTGGCTTTGCTCCAATTTCAACACAGACTGCCATGTTGCCCAGTGTCAGAGCTATGTACACTTGTGTTGCTCTATGTGTTCTGAAATAGAAGCAAAGCTGAATTGGCCCACATAGTCTGTTCATGCTGTTGGGTTTTAGTAATTGTAGTTTTGCGTGTTGGTGTGCTTTGTGCCATTCATTCATTTCAAAAAGCAACCCCCATTCATATTAAAAGACATTTACTTTGAATGCCATGCACCTCCACATTTCACCAGCATTGCAAAGGCCTGAGCTAAAACATATATGCAAACAACTCTATATATTCTCTGCATCAAAGTTATAAACTTTTAGTAAGGAATGAAACTTCTTCATATATATCTATCAGGGGTAAAGTATTTCTGCCACGCTCCTGAACTGAAACTGCATCTTGGCACACGGGAGACTGAGTGACGCATCTGCCATGGAGCAGCGTGTGCCATATGTCGAAGCGATAAAGCAACACCACCCTAACATGTTAGCACCACATGTACCAAGAATAAATCTCACCAGCTCGTCATCTTCATCTGTTTTCAGTATAGTAATCCGGTGGGTACCTCAGCTGTCCATTAAGTTAATTAATAAAGTCTCAGCTTTGCACAGTATTTTAATGGTCTTACCTATAGTCTGTTCATTTGCATTTTTAACACATTTTTTCAGGGTAAAAGTCAATTGTAAGCTATTTTAATTGCTCTGGGCAATTCCTATACTCATTTCTGATATAGGTTGACACCAATATGAATAATTCAGCAAAGTCTATATTGCAGATAATAAGTGGAAATTTACTCTACAAATTAAATATAAAATACATGAATTTAAATATTTATTTTTCTTGTTTAGGTGAACCTCTGCACTTAACATTCTTTGTATGACAAGGTTTACTTTAATGGCGACCCCACTTTTACATTTCTTTGTTTATCCGCCAATTTGTTTGACTGCAGGTAATGAACCCATATATTGGTGATTGGCTACTGTAGTGCCCAGCCCTGTTACACAGGGGTGCAGAGAGACTCCTAATCGCATGACATAAAACTTTTCACTCCTTGCAGATTAAGTTTTGCAAGATTAAAGTATATTTATAACCAGATATTTTTATGTTAGATATAACAGTGAACTCTCGTCAAGTTTTACTGCTTCATGGGACTTTATTAGGGGGATTTCCTCTCACTTCTGGCAAGAAAGCCTTTACAAGACAGGAAGTGAGGGAAAATCTAAAACAGATTTTAGATACTCTGACAACAATAAGAAGATGAATGGGGCTAGTATTATCCTATTCTAAAAAATGTACTTTGTGGTTAGTTTCTTTCACATTCTTTCCTGGCAAGATAACATTTTTACAGGATAGGAAGTTTATCCTGTACAGCTTCCATCTGTAGTAAATCCTAGCAGGAGTTCTAATCTTCCTATTCTCTATCCAAAACCAAAAAAAGTTTTGTGTATAAGTTTATTTTTTTAGCCCGTTATGACTTTTACACAATGGTCCCACACAGCAAAGAGTTAAAGTAAGTGAGGATGAGTAATGGTGGCACCCCAAACAGACCCAGTTTGTATAACAAAACACACAGTTTGAGAACTGTTTGGCTTGTAGAAAAGAAAGAACACGTCTATTGCAATATGCATCGCTGCACATTAACACATAAAATATAGTAACCAAATGCAGTGGAGTGAGTTACGCAGTGTTAATCGGCCAATAAGGAAACCTGTACTGGGAAAGTAAAGAAAGTACCAGGCCTGGCCTCTCCTTATGAGTGTACTAGTCCACTGACGGTGTTATTGATCCAATACTTGTTGTATCATTACAGCCCTAACAAGCTTTGACTTCACACTAACTTTTCTGTTCTTGCTCGTTTGCTGTGACAAGTATTGAAACCAGTGACAGCTAAGAAACCAGCATTTTGAGAAACAAGCGACAAAGAAATCCTGCATGTTTCTCTCACTGCAGGATTACATTTATTAAAAAATATGTGCACAGTGCTGCTTTAATTACCATTCTGGAATAGTGATTACACGTCATTTGTAGAATTAGTCTGTTGTGGTCTTGTAAGCAAAAGTTGCATCGTGTGTATAATTCCCTGAGTCAGATTGAAGTATCCATGTACAAGAAATACTTTAAAACATTTTAAAAGGCCAGAGGTCCGCACGGCTCAATTAATCACAAGTGTTGTCGTTTTTCAAGATGTTCGGGAAATGTCAGGATGTTAAAAAGCTTTTTTCTGAAGGGTGCCATCTCTATACATAGGCAGGCAAGGGAAACCGTGCTCGTAATGAGATACAAATGATATGCAAATCAATACATATCTGATCTGCTCAGATCTTCCGCTCTACATTAAACATGTTCTTTCTATCACTTAAATGATGTACTGGAAGTAGGAAGTATTAGCAGAGAGCTGAGCTCGGATCTTAGTATAGCTCACACGTGGTTGCATTTGATTAATTTACTGTTTGTATAAGCAGAATTATTGGCATGGTTTAACTCCTAATTCTCTTTATTAAATCTAAATGATTGTAATTTATATCATTTACTTGTGCGGTTGTCTTTATACACGTCATATATGCACATTAACTAGCATGTTGAAGATTTTCATAGTGTAGCAGCTCATACCAAATTACCAAAAATAATTTTCAGAAGCTGATAAAAAAAGGACCACCATTTAATCTATTTAATGTGTCCTTAAAAGGAAAAAATGTTTTGCAAAAATGGAAATTAGTCAAGTACCTATTAAAGGACTGAATGCTTACCTCTCCTGCTGATAGTGATGCTAAACAACACTCCATTAAAAAGGAATTATCTCCTCAAACTTTTGAAGAAACTAACACTTCCAGAAGTGTCGCTATTGTTCTTCCCACCATCTCCAACATCGCTACAGAACATAGAAAAGGGGTCTGTAGAGGGAGCCACTGAGCATTGCAGGAAACTTTATATGGGGGGGGGGCTTTATTTTCCATTTTATTGTGGCAGAGTCACCCTAAGTAAAGTGTATTTTCAAAAGCAGCTTGTATAAGTGCCTGAATGTGCCTTTGCATTTGCTTCCTATAAAAAAAGACCTTAGACAGGGGGAGGGATACCAGCATTGTGGGCCAATCAGGTTGTACTGCATTGCATAGTGCTGTCGATCCAGCACTCCTCTTATCCCTTTAAATGGATGATAGGGCAGGTTAGTGACCAAGATTTTTTGATCAGCTCTAAAAGAGAAGAGAGTTTTCATTGGGCACTGAATGAATAAAATTACAAACACTTTGGCTGCAAAAAGTTCAAATGTATAAATTGTTAAAAGTTTTATCCTATTTTTTTATTATATATACTGTATGTGAGCAAAATGTTAATTGGTTAGAAAATTTACATGTGTGTGTATATAATCTACAATATATTTATATCTATATTTCTACAAGGAACACCACAAAGCTGAATGGTGGTTTCCTATTGCCAGAATGTATTGTCTATATGGTTGGTTGGGGAGTCTAGCTCCTATTTGATGGGCCCATAGAGGGCATAGAGATATGGTCTAATACTAAATAATCTTACTGTTGGATAATCAGCTTCAGGGTGATTCAGCAGTGATTGCCCAACAATGATTGCCCAGATATATAATAGCATTTTTGGCTGGGGGTAGCTAAATTTTCCAATCTCTATTGGAGGAAAGAAATTCAGAACTTTCTCTCGTTTCCCCTTCTCCTTTTTACACACAAGGCCCATTATCCAGATGAGACAGTGCAAGTCCGACACGACAAACGTGCTTAGTGTTCTGTGCGTCATTAAGCCAGGAAAATGGATATTTTAACCATTTGACTCTCCACCGGACCGCAAGCCTTTTTAACTTCACACATTCCCTGCTCATTAGACTTTAAAGTGTCCTAAACATTCCTGGAAAGAATGGAAATTTTAATGAAAACTTTGATTAGATTTCTCGCTCAAAGCCTTGCCAATGAATTCCCCCAACATTCACTTTACTTCTAATTTCCCTAGTGATCCAGACTCCAAAAAATGCCATTTACATAAAGATGCTGATTCTTAGACAAACTCCCAGAATCCCTTTTGATGGCAAAACGTTCAGTCTTTGTAGAGTTACCACGTTTGTGTCCTGCTTATTGATTTTGTGCAGAATATAAATGTATGGATGGTTAGAAACGTTGTAGCATTTGTTTGACAGAGCGAAGAGCTGTGGATATGTACGTTTTTAGATGGAAACAAGTGCAAACCACAAACATGTTAAGTAAAGTCGCACTAACAACAAACCTTTGATCTCTACTTCACCCTCATAACTTCTACTATGAAACTTTAACGTGGACCAGCCACTAAAATAAAAGTGCCATAAAAGTCCCCTGCAAAAAAAGATCTTTTCACCTCTGCTGTGTTGTATTGAAAATTGACTGCCACCCTAGAAATCTCCATAATGCATAACGACACATAAGTGACAAAAGGGCAATATTAATAATTATAATTGACACTACACAGTCACAAAATACATTGCTGTAATGCTTAATGTTTTTACATGACTTATGGATTGTCTTTATTCATTTTAGATATGTTGACCCTTCTTGTAAGTTGATGGATCAGAAGGGAGTCTGCACCACACAAGAAAGAGAGTGGTAAAGTGGACAGCCGACCCCCTGAGTTCTAGAATGCTCCAGGTAAGGTTGACTTTTGTTTCTGTAATCCTTTGGTCTCCTCCCTAAGCTCCACTCCTTAACAGAGTCTACCAAATGTAAAAGTGAAAAGCTTTGTGTTTTTTCACGTTAATATTTTGAAACATAACAAAGTTGGAAGTTTTATTCTGTCACCTGCCGAGTCCATTCTGACAAAATCACTCTGTATTCTAGGATTTGTCGAAGTGCCCAGTCTGCCAAGGAACAAAGTGCTTCCTCCACAGTCTTTTGACTGCTTTTAGCTATGACTGTCACCTGTAGGTCAGACCTTTCTATGTCCTTGGTTTGATCAACATATGAAAACAAATATGTGCTGAATGATGTGGACTGACTTGCATTGTTATCTACATTTAAAGCTGAACTTTGGACAATATAAATTGAATTTACTTTCATATTCCCCCATAGCTAATCTGTAGTGATTTTAAAAAAATGTACCCAAAAGCACCAATTGCATATCTAACCTGGCAGAGTCCCTAGTTTTTCTTGTAGGCTGTAGAATGTTGTTGTTTTTTTTTTGTTTTTTTTTTTTGTTTTTTTAGTGCCCATGCTGCTACCAGTTGATGTTTCCATTGGCTGTCACAGAATTTAAAGTTCCTCAAGCGGAGCGACAACACAAGATGGCAACAAGACTAGTTAGCATGTCTTGGAATCAGCCTCCAATCACTCTGATTCACTGGGCCTGATTTTATAAAGCTCTCCAAGATTGGAGAGGATAGACTATCATTGGGAAATCTGGGTGACCTAAACCAAATATTTGCTATTACCAAATGATTTTTAGGAAATGCAATCCAGGTTTGCTGGATCATACATGTTCTCCCATTTCTCCCATGATAGTCTATGTTCTCCAATCTTGGAATTTCTTGGGGGTGTCAATTTGCATTTATCCCTTATGGCAGTTTTGTTTACCTTTTGACTACAAATCATCACCAATGGCCTTTATAATTCCAAGAAGCCTATAGACTGCACTAAGACATTTTCATTTCATTTCCTTTAATTATTGTTCTTTAGTTGATTAATTAACTGTACCTTAGTTCTTTCATATTTATTGAAATTGTGTTGATTTATCTGTCATTGGCCTTCTTCCTCCTCTGCCATTAACCTTTCCTTAACATAACAGATTTTCTATTAACCCATAGTAGATCAAGATTATATCACTGAACTATACATTCAAATTCTACACATATGAAGTTGAATATGCAGGCTGACATTGTCATTGGTCTATATGTTAGAATGCAGACTGACATTGCTCACTCCCTTTGGGAAATTACAGCTACTTTGTTGTCAGTGTAACATTTCCCCACTTTGTGGTACATCTCACAGAGATCACACCACTTCTCCCCAACAATGCCTTCATCTGCTTTCATAACCAGGAATTTTTTGCTCTCCTGGTTCTGACATCATCCAGCATCAACATCTACTTCCCAAGATGCCAGTTTAAGGATGACACAAACCTATAACCACTGATGCCTGTGCAGTTTTTGGCTAAAATAAAAAATATCCAACAAAAATTGCAGCCTCTCACTTTGAGACTTGCTACAAAGTTGCAATGTTGCACTTTGATCACTTGGGGAGAGGAGACAAGGGAAATGTTTCCTCCTTTTTGCAGCAGACTAATGATTTTTTCTCAGCCTAGGCAAAGTCTGGTTATGTATTAATAAAAGTGAAATCTTTCTGAAAAGTAATGCTTGTGTTGTGATGTTCATATTTTTTATGCAGATCAGTGGAGATACTGAGGGGCTCATGTTAAAGTGTATATATAAATATATATATATATATATATTTAGTAAACTATTAACTAGCATAGTTAATAAACTATTAACTAATACATGGTAGCCCTTGTAATGACTACACAAATGATCCTTTTTTAAATTAATGTCAAGCACGGATAGAGTTAAGAATTAGATAGCTGTGGAATCAGACACCGCGTTTTTCCTGTGAATCAGAAAAGTTCGCTTTTCATTTAATGACTTGTTATTTGCTACTGGGAATCTCTTAATGGTGTTTATCAAATTTCCTTGTGTTGGGTCATATTGCTGAGACAGGGGACCACTAATATTTTCTCTTCGAGTCCCTTTGGGGTACTTGGGTCTAGCACGGATTAAAGCTTTAACCGTATGTCTTTATTATGACAATCCGTCCGCCAAGCGTGATCCATAAAAAGGCGAGGAAAAGCGTCAGGTTATTATTTTATGGTTGCTCTCCCCTGTGTCACATTTGGGTTTAACGACTGTTTAAGTTCCCTCTCTGCTTGGCCATGTTGGCTGAATGCTGAGCAGTTGTTCCTCCTGTTTCTGTAATAACGTTCCATCTATCTACCGAGGATAGCGCATTGTCTGCCAGTTTCTGGATTAGGCGCCTCGTCTGAGAAACTTCTCACTTCAGTAATTAGACAAGAGAGAGAGAAAACAGCCCTTTTCTGAGGATGTACACTTTATTTAATTGCCAGCCTCCATCTCAGAAAAACAAAACATTGAGACATTGGTTTTCAATATTGGACTGCCATTTTTATAATTCTTTGGATTGTCGGACATTATGAGAGTCTCTAGACACATAAATACCTTTACTTCTGTTTTACCTGGGTGTTGCATTGCTGCAAGTATATGTCTTTCTGTTCTGGAACTTATTGGATTGCTTTGTAAACCTCCATAATCTTAAATCTAGTAGTGTTGTACTATACCAGGAATTTTCCTAAAACTAGTTAAAGCAGTTGTAAACTTAAATGCTGTTCTGGCTTTGGAATTTCCGACTAAACCATATAGGAGCACAGTGTATAAAAAACAAAAATGCTCCTAAATATCTATATCTATTATTTTTAGAACAGTCCACATGACCGTCCTGATTCTCCTCGAATAATCCAAGGGATGGGAGGAAGAGCCACTGTTAACTGAACATTCTTACCCACCCGTCAGGCACCCAATTGCACCCAATGTTACCTGTAAGGCTACCTGATTAGGTGGGTAAGAGTGTTTGATTTGCAGCGGCTTCCCCTGCAATTCATGGCAGGACAGACTGGTCCTGAACACCAGCTGGACCAAGGTAAGGGTATCAAGTGATAAAAGTAGTGTTTTCTGTAGACACAGCTTTTTTTCATTATGATATTAGTGGCAATCTTGCTGAAGGTCTATGAGCCTGCAAATCATTGCACCCCTTAGTAAAAAAGAGGGAGCCACTGGCTGCCAACAGGTATCAACAGGTATTTTTATCAGAATTCAATGAATGCAAAGGTACACAGTATTTTACAAATGTACAATGAAAGAATTATGTTTTTTGAGGGGGTGGGGTGTTATATCCACTTTAATTGTGCATTAGTAGACAAAGCAACTTAGTAGTTTCCATGAACTTTGTCTTTTTCTTAGTTGGTTTCCACATGGTGACAACAGTAAATCATGCCTGTACTGAAATGGTTACTTTTCATTAAAAGCTCATGGAACTAACAGAAGCACAATAAGTAAAAAAAGGACAAAATGTGAGATGAAGTGTCTGAACAAGGACTTCTGTACCAGGATTACCAACTATTATCTTAATGGAATCTACACATTAGAACATGTTGAAAAAAACTCCTGAAATGACATCAACATGTTAAAACTTGTGTGAGATTTTAGTGATTGAAAGTAGATCTGTTTTTTTTGTTTAAAATTGTTGCGTTTTTTCAGTTGACATAATTGTTGATAATCCTAAAGTCGCATAGCGAAACGCATCAAGGACAGGTCACATAAGAATCTCAAGAGAATTAAAGAATATGTTTTTGTAAAATATTCTATTGTATCATTTACCATGATGTATCTATTGTGAAAGTGATGGTTTTATTATTCAAATTACATTATATATCAAGAATGTTTAAAGGTAATACATATTGCAATTTCAAATTGGTGGATTGAAGAATATTACTTTTAGGTACCAAAAGAGACCCTAAAGAGGATTTATAGTGTATAAAGAAGACCTGCTTCGATAATAAATATAGGTCCAGTTGCTGCAGGTGTGGATTCCTCTGTCCTAGGGGGATGGGAGGTCTAGCATGATCTCTAGTTTGAATGGGCTTCCAAGGAACCGTGAGTCCATTCTGAGACTGTTTAGTCCACCATTGTTGGTTATCTCGATCTTGTGTTCTGGCTGAACTCCTGCCTTTATCACCAACACCTTCCCAAAATCTGACTTTAATGTGAATAAGGACAACTTTCCACAGTGACATTGTGGTCATGGATCTGTGATATTGCACAGACCCATATTGGCAGTGACCATGACCTCCCTATATATATATATATGTGTGTGTGTGTGTTGTGCTTTAACAAGCTTTTGTTTGGAGTCCTTCATTTCCGGGGGAAAACAAATCCACTGTCATTTTCAGATTTATGGGAGTTGGCAAACTTTGTCCAGGTGTTAATTTTTTTAGGTGAACTTTTAGGATATTATCAGCAGAGTTCTTGGTCAAGTGAACAATATGACAGCCCATCAAAATATTCCTTAGTAAAAAAAAAGTTTTCTCTCCCTCCTGTCAGAGAAGTTTTGTCTTTGAAAGAAAATAGATGCTCGCTTTGGTTTAGTTACCAGGAAACAGACACAAGAAAGGCAGCTGTTATGTAACATATTTATAAACAGCATCGGCGAGTCTGCATTTTGTTCATATTTTTGGCTAAGTTTTATCATAGGAAAAAATGTATTTCAATGCATGGGTCTGATAAAAGTCTGTTACTAAAAAGAAAATGTATCCAGTTTGTCTTGACAAGTGTTTCCTAACTTTAAAAAAGGCTTGCCTCTTTAGAGAATTCATTGTTACATGAACTTAAAATATATCTTTAGCTAAAACTTTTTTAAAGTTTGCATGAAGTGGGGGAGGGTTCGTGTTTTCACATGAATAAAATAAATGTAGAATATCACAGAAAAAATGCTCCAAATCATAAAGTTTGTTTCCTGCCTAAACCTGTCATGGCAAGTCAAGGAAATGTTAAAGAATCTGTCACATGACTTCTAGGCGTTGTACAAAAGGAGCCTTCACCTCCAGCTATGCAAGGAAGGGTGGGTAAAACAAAATCTTCAAGTCAGGATGTAATGCCCAAAACTCCAAGGTGGTGGAGTCTTAAATTATGGTAGAAGATGCCACCAATTGGTCCCACAAAAAATATAAACATCCAGGAGGTGACCATAACATCCACAAACTATAACGTTAGGCTTGCAGTCAACTTTCACTTTGGTCTACAAATGCAAAAATAAGGTACTTTCAAAGGAACCTTTGTTTTAAAAAGTCCCAAGCACTCACTTCCAATTGTTAAGTTACCTACCCTGTTTCCCTGGTTATAAGGCACTGTCTTATATTTTTTGAAATGCCAAAATATGCCCTAGGTCTTATTTTCAGGGGATGTCTTATTTTTCCATGAAGAAGACTACAGTACACATTTATTGTTGAAAGTCACCCATGATCACTCATGTTCCATTGATTGTCCCCTTCTGATCACTCGTGCCATTCATATTCCCCTTCTGATCATTGTATGCCATTGATTGTCCCCTTCTGATCACTCTATGCAATGGTTGTCCCCTTCTGATCACTCTATGCAATGACTGTCCCCTTCTGATCACTCTATGCCATTGATTGTCCCCTTCTGATCACTCTATGCAATGACTGTCCCCTTCTGATCACTCTATGCCATTGATTGTCCCCTTCTGTTCACTTACCAGTAATTAAGTGTAGGGATCTCTGTTAGGGCAGGAATCAGCAGCTTGCTTCCTGGTGCAGAATGCCGGCTTGTTACTTTCAGTTTCACTCTGCACTGCAGCCAGGAGCAGACACGTGCTGCAGCCAGCATCAAGGAGACACACACAGGATCAAATATCGGGGGATGTCTTATTCACGGGTGAGTGTCTTATTTTATTTTATTTTTCAAAAATCGGGGGTGGCTTATTTAATGGGGATGTCTTAAAATCGGGGAAACACGGTAATAACAACGATCATTTATTGTAGCAGAAGATTCCTGTCCTATCAGTCACGCTTTCCTTTCCAAGTGGTATTTCCTTCCCTGGCTTCTCTGTCTGTTTATTCTTTGGATCTTTCTTTCAGGTTGAGATAACCTTTATTAAGCTAACGTGAGAATAATATTTAGCTGATCCAGCAGTGCGCACGTAAGGAATATTCTTTACAGGTCTGACATTAAGCTTCTGAAGAGACAGCATAATATGCCCAAGAGGTGAGAGTGAGGAGAGATAAAAGCAGAGAGATAAGTAGATGACGCTCCCAGGGATTTGACACGTGGCGGCACGTGGTCTTGTGTACACTGGTCGCTACAATATTTTACATTTATGGGAGATTTACATGCCACAGCACCCAAACAATGCTTCCAGCGCTGTAACATTAGATTGCTGCCTAAGCTGGCAATTGTTTGACTTTATTTAACGTGATTTTGGAATTGTGTACCACAAGGCTGAAAAGGCACCTCAAGGTGTCTGTATGTAGTTTTGGTTATCTACATATGTTTTCCATGTGAAGTAGGTGCCAACATTGCAAACCCAAGTCTGTCTGTGATCCTTGATTCAATACAAGTGCCACTGAAGCCCTGAAAGTGCCCCGAAATGCAGGGTGTGCCTCAGCAGCCCTGGGAGCACAGGTTGGTGGATTGTTTTAGACTGTTTTGTGGCCTGTCATAAATTGCCTTGTTTAAGCATCTTTAATTAAAGGTTGGCAATGTCTGTCTTTTGACCCCCAATTGTACTCCAACATTGGGCCTGATTTATTAAAGCTCTCCAATGCTGGACAGGATACACAATATTCAGTGAAGCTGATCACTGGATCTTATCCAGAATTGAAAACATTGGCTAACAAATAGCCAATGTTTTTAAGAAATCCATTCCAGGTTTGCTGGATCACCCAGCTTCATTGATGAAAGTGTATTCTCTCCAGCCTTGGAAAGCTTTAATTAATCAAGTCATTGTCACTCTATCACATGGGCCTCTAAAGGAGACATAATTGTCATTTCAATACCTATTAAGTAAACATGGTGTTGTCACCACCTGCCCTTAAAAATACCATGCAGACAATGAGTGCACAAAATAGCTTCAAAGGGGTGGTAGGATATCAGCAACACTGAGATATGATGAAGAAAGAAAGGTGATAGCAAGTGTTTTTTTTTTATAGTGATCATTCTTTACAATACACAGAGCAAGATAGGTGCCCACTGGTTAGAATTTAAGAACAGCAATGCACTGCTTTTTTAGTCTAACCAAAAATGGCAACACATTTAAGATCTGCTTAGGAATTAAATAAAATTAACATTTTTTTTCCAGTAGAACTCATTCCAAACATATCTGCAACCTCCACCTGTCCAGGGATGTTTGTGCAAATGTTTTAAAAGAGAATGAGGATATTACATAAGTGTAGCATATCACAATAAAGTTTTTTTTAATATCAGGGCATTTCACATAACAGACCAAGGTGCACAAGTCATGACACCCTGTGTGAAACTAATGTCAGCTGTTTCCAGCTAGATGGATATCAGCCTTAGTGAAAGTGAGTCTTTGGGTCGATTTGCAGTATACATTCTAAAATTCTAGTCAAAATTCTTGATACAAGCATTGTGGGAATGCAGATACAGGTTATTATAGGGACAGCTGTCACACGCCAATATCAAACGTTTCTGGAAAATTTTATTCCATCTAAATTGCCTGATGGAATGTGACTATTCCCCGCGATGTGTGACGGGTCCCTCACTCAGTGCTGTCAAGTGACAGTAGATGGGTTTTGTGACCAAGGGATCGTTTGATGCACTTCGCGCACAGCTGTCTGTGGCATGGATCAACTTAATTGGTAAATCTGTCAACACAGCCTAACAAGAGTGCGGTAAGAAGAGCAGCCGGCGTACATTGTGGAGGGTTTGTGGTAAATGTTACAGGAGACAATGATGGCTGCTTAGGATCAACAGAGAAAGATGTCACAATAACTATTTACGCCTTAAAGGAAAATACCCGGATAAATACTAAACCTGGCAACTGGTACACAGTACAAGCACCTGTTTTCTTTTGCTTACAAATGCAAAATGCATAATAAAAGATCATATGACTTTAAAGCTGCTCGCCTTTAATGCTTGTTTTCTGCTTGTTTTCAGCATTTCCTAACCTGTAGTTTTTTATTAACGTTATCCCTGGCTGTGCCATGAAGGTCAGTGTTCAGATCCTCTCGGTTACACAAAGACAATGCGCTCTCCATGTCTCCGAATTGTGTTTCTTTGTTGTCACCCTGTCATACTCACCTTTGTTTCAGACTAAAAATGGCCATGCTGACAAAAATTGCAGACATTATATGCACCCTTATAACCATCAGCAACCTGCACTACAGCAATTATGTGCAACTGACTGCAGTAAAACTAAATGTAAAGATGGCAATTTTAGCATCGGTGTGCGCAGATTTACCCCAAAATCACCTAAAAAAAATTAGTGACCGCCTTCACTAGTCCAGTGAGCTACCCCACACCTATCCTATCATCACTGTAATTGTGCCTGGCAATTACAACATTAAGTACTGAAGGTTTGTTTCATCAATGTGATTTTTTTTTAGATTCCGACAATGTTAATATATGATCAAGAACCACTTTAAATCCCAACAAAAGGGACCAGAATTGTCAGTGATAGCAAGGATTGAGAGCCATCAGCCGCACTTCGTTAGCTGGTGGCTCTCTAAAGGAGGAATGTTTATTAACATATTCTTAGCTCAGGGAATCTCCCTGGGTAATGTTATAAAGATTGGAGGTAAGAAGAGGTTAAAGACATGTTCCATTAATGGCAATATCAGGTCAGTGATTACCTTTATTTGCCTGAATTGGCTGCTTGACTAAGTCAAAGCACTCAGGTGCATGCGTTCCCCGTGCAGTACATATGTCAATACTGGGAGCGCAGCATGCAAGCCGATTCGCTAACAGGTGGCTATCTGCGCTGTTGTGTAAAAGCGGGAATTTATCACCTAATTAGTGGGGGAATGGTAGAATTTTTTCCACGGAAGCTCTGGGAGGTAATGAAGCAGCCTCATTCGCTATCAGAGCTGAAAAATTGTTTAAGTTAATAGTCTATTTATTACATTTATTCCCTCGGCTCACCTGATTAATATCTTCCGTCCTGTCGTCTGCTATACAATTAGAACCAGTAAGAATGTTCTGGACTGATACGGAGGGGAGGGATTGTTGGAGATGGGATTTGCTGAGGCAGAAGGAAAGAGACACAGCAGACAATTTATTGTGGATTTTGTCTTTATAACGACCATGCGAATGGAACCTTTCAGGAGTTTGATTTTTTAGGCTCTCTGGAAGGCAACATTAAAGTTGATCGAAACCCTCAATGAAATACAAATATTTACTTTGCTAAAGCACCATGTATCATGAACAGTTGCCACTGTTTCTTTCTTGTAAAATGTTCTCCTTTTTTTTTACCTTGGTTGCATCTCAGTGCTGCTAACCTGTTGCTTCTTCTTTGCATCCACTTCATGCACTCCTTCGAGGGGGTCACCCTTGAAGTACATAGGTGCCTACCACAGAGAGATTAGCCCCCGGGCCCAATTACACCCATCTCATCCAGCTCATTTTGTTCAGCTTTACCCATGAAGTTCTCGGCTGATTAACATCTCCAGACTGTCAGACTTAACCAGTGAATTTTTTTACCATTTGTATGGCGTGAAGCCTTGAAAGCTCCTGCAAAGTACAAGCTCTGATTGTTAGGACAGGCCCACCTGCTGGGTAAAAGATTCAGCCCTGCTAAAGCTTCATCTACGAAGAGAGCAGAATTAAAAAAAATAAAATCCTCAGCTATTTTTTCTTTGCAAGCAGTGATTCAGGCAAATTTAATACAGGGGATAATTTGTGTAATTAAGTATTCATCAAAGTCAGTCGTGTTAAATGGAACGGCAGCGGTATTACTTGTACCAGCACCAAGCAAAGTACATAGAAGGGATGGCAGAGCACAATATTGAATCAGGCCTTTCAGTCAAATGCCCCTGGTCGCCTATGATACAGATTGTTAAAATGGAGCTAATGTTAAATATTAAAAAATTGTGAGCAGACTGGTTCTTTATTGCAGGGGACACGCAATGTCCCTATTGCAATGAAAAAAACTTTCCTGCCTTATCTCAACTTTTTACCTTGAATCACCTCTGCTCACTTTATCCCCGGCATCTTCACCCGATTCTTTTCCAGATTCAGGAATTTTTGGACGTCTTGATTGGTCAGTCCTGTATGACAAAACTCCGGCGCATTCACATGGAAAGTCATTCATTCCTGGCAGCCAACTATGCTGGGATTGTACACTGGGATGAGCATGCAGATTATATTCAATTTGGAGAAAACATCTAGTAAAAGTGGACCTAGCATTAGATCTGACCCACACACACCATTTGGACTGGATTAACAATCAGATCATTCCCTGTAGCACCTTGTAAAAACGTTACAATGTTGCAGTCTGACAAGGCCTACATGGGCAAATGTCTGACATTGCATTCTGATCACTGGGAAAAAGGAATTGAAGGCTGGGTCTACACGGACGTTTTGAAAATGCATGTTAACGTTATTACTGCAATTATATGCGTTGCTATGCACTTTTATTAGCGTTTTAAAGCTTGTTGGAAAACGTCTATGCCGCGTTTTCACCACGTTTTTCCCGTGTTCTTACTGCATTTACCTTTTAAGTGCTTATAAATGCAGGGAAACGCCCTATTAAAATCAATGGAAGCGTTTACCCGCGTTTTCCCACGTTTTTCTGCATTTTCCAGTGTTAACCCCGCATTTTAATTTCTTAAACGTAGTAAGCAACGTTACAGATAATGCTCATAAACGTGCCTCAAGGAAATGTCCTGGTGTAGATTAGCCTATTGGAAGGCAAATGAATTACAAACATGGGCTTTTAAAGCTGGGGTTAAATGCTGGGTCTGTGTAGACTGGGGCGTCAAACTCAACTACACAGTGGGCCAAAATTAAAAACTTAGACAAAGTCGCGGTCCAAACTTGTAACTGAAATAGCACCGCTACTAAAATTTCCTGCATCTATAAAACAATCCAGTGCGGGGCCACACATAGACAGGTCGCTGGTCTATAGATGTGCGTGATGACACTACTACAATTCCCGGCATTACTTCCGTCTATAAAACAATCCAATGCGGGGCCACGCATAGGCAGAGAGGCCGCTGGTCTATAGATGCGAGTGATGCCACTACCACAATTCCCAGCATTACCTCCATCTATAAAACAATCCAATGCGGGGCCACGCATAGGCAGAGAGGCTGCTGGTCTACAGACATGAGAGATGCCAGAAATTGTAGTAGCGGTGCTATTTCAATGCAGCGTCGGGCCAGCTGCAATTCATATTTAGGATTCCTTTGGTGGCCACCCTTTGCGGGCCGCGGGCCAGAGTTCAACACCCCTGGTGTAGACTAAGCCTAGGGAAATGCTTCTACCTGCCTGCACCCTTGTCTTGCATGAGAAAATGTCTAATCACTAGGGGTAGATGAGACTGAGGAATTGCTTCCTTCTGTGTGCAGCAGGCTGATGACATCATCATCATTTACTGTTTGTGAAAAAAGGTTTAGCTTTAGTTTGTTGGGAAGTAATATTTTTTTCACTGTATTGTGACTTGTCAGGAATTTATTAATGCATTTATGAGTTGTTAAGCTACTGGAAGGACAGCAAAGCTAAAACTATGGTAAGGGAAGGGCTGATAAGAGATTTCCCTTCCTGTCCCAGAGACACCACAAGAAGTAAGGACAAACACTTTTAAAGTTTTCACCATCACAGTTGTCTTTTATGAGAAAATGTTCCCTCTGTATTTAATTCATAACGTAAATGTCCCCATCACTTCCTGCCATAGTGGCAGCAGTCACCATGATAAATAGAGATGCGGATCCTTACTTCCTCACACTGGTCCTGGAAGCGATAAGTCACTTCTGGCTGTGTGGTTGCTTTTTCCACTGTGTAGGTAAAAATACACCACAAATGCAAGCGCAATGCATGCAAACACAATAACCTTTGGTGCAGTGTGCTGCCCCTGGGCGCATTGTTTAGGTGAAAAAGACCGAAACTGTTTAAAAAAAGATGGTATAGAAGACACAACAAATCTGTAGCTCACAGTGAGCATCGCAGGCGTTTATTTTTACACTGTTCCTTCAGAGGTGCGGTTAATGTATTCTTTGTCTAGGTGACAGATATGCTTAAACTCAGGATGGGCTTAGGCAAAGCTGGCTTCCATCAAAGCATTTCATTAAAAAAAAACAGCCACAGCTTGTTTGCCGCTGGAAGCTGATTCTGTGAACATGAAGAACACACATCTCTTTTTTTTTTTATTATTGTCCTTTGTGGTGGTAAACGATGGCGGAGGTTTTTAAATGCAATCTTGCTGTAGGGGCTCAATTTCCCCCGGAGCAATAGGTGACAGTTTCAGTTTACCGAGAAGACAGGAATCGCTTTTGCTCTTGTTGTCCTATCAACAGTAATTACACAGTGCTGGGGAAAAGGTTGCCACTTTGTAAACGGCGGATAATAATTATGACAATAACACAGTTATGCTGCTGCCATCTTCATAGAAATGCTTCAATGATGCACTTTATTCAAGACTAGACAACAAGGCTGTGCTCTGGCTTTTTTTTTGCCCTTTTCTCTTAGTAGGTTAGCATAGTAACACCTGAATGCTGAATCTGAACGCAAGCCAGGATTTATATCTGCTTCAGTGCTTGTACATTCTACATATTGGTGGGTGTGGTACTTACCTATACTGTAATATACTGTATATAAACCCAATGCATTGGGTGGTATTGGCAGGCTCCAGATATTATGTTTTTTGGGGGGGAAGACATAGTTTTACTTTAAACATGGTAATGTAATATTAAAACTTTTTTATTATTTTTTTTAAATATTTTTAAGCCTCCTAGATTGTAAACTACTCGGGGCAGGGTCCTCTCCTCCTCCTGTGCCACTGTCTGTATCTATTTGTAATTTGCAACCTCTATTCAATGTACAGCGCTGCGTAATATGTTGGCGCTATATAAACCCTGTTCATTATTACTACTAATAATAATAATATCTGCACTTCACTGAACTAATGCCTGATGAAGTTCTGTAATGAAAGTGATATGACCCACTTTTGAAAAAATCCATTTTTGGCTGATCCACATGCCCAGTGTCTTTAAAACTTTGAAAGTTACTTGCTTCTTGCACCTTCTAGGGCAAAGCTCAGACTGGGTCGGGGAAAAGCAGAGCAAAGAGCCAGTCAGACGTGCTCCAGTGATGTGTGCACAAGGAGAGAGCACAATGACATAAAAATGAAGTCATTCTTCTGCTTCTATCACTGTCCAATCACAGGCTGAGGAAGGGACAAGGCCTTAAAGTTATCCTTAATTTTTGCAGAGAAAAATAAGGTCATCTCATGATTATGTAAATATACATAGGGGGAGCAGCAAAGCGGTTTTTTTTTTTGGGCAAGGTAAGCTTATATTGTGATAATTTGTCACAGACAATCATAAGAATATACAAAAAAAGTAGAAAAGATCCTGACCCATTGATATCATGGGTATAGTCAGACCAATTAGCTAGACAGTTTAGATCCCTGACTGTATATTATTAGAGGGTTCAATACATGAAAGTGTAACGTCTCTTTTACCCAACGTGTTTCGCCGTTGTCGGCTTCCTCAGGGGATGTCTAGAGATTGTTAGTAGATAAGTATTAGTTATTTGACCACAAATATATCAGGGACGGTAAATGAGTAGTGCTAGTGGTTGAAAACACTCTTCCTTAAGAGTGAGAATCCACTGGATATTGAATTGTTTTGAAAAAACAATTCATTTTCCGAACACCAGCACCTCCATGCTGCGGAACTCTGCATAACAATTCAATATCAAGTGGATTCTCACTCTAAAGGAAGAGTGTTTTCAACCACTAGCACTACTCATCTACCGTCCCTGATATAAATCTGGGGTCAAACAACTAATACTTATCCTAACGATCTCATACATTCCCTGAGGAAGCCGACAAGGGCGAAATGCGTCAGAAAAAGAGATGTTACACTTTCACGTATTGAACTCTCCAATATTATACAGTCAGGGATCTAAACTGTCTAGCTAATTGGTCTGACTATACCTATACATGATATCAATGGGTCAAGACCTTTTTTCACTTTTTTGTATATTCTTATATTTGTCTGTGACACATTATCACAATATAAGCTTACTTTGCCCCAAAAAAACTCAGCTTTCTTGCTCCTCTTATTTATATGTACATATTCATGGGGTGGCAATTAATATACTTTACCAGGTGCCAATGCTTTACTGTTTCCACTTGTAACTCATCTCATGACTGGTTAAAAAGCTCCTATATTTACTAAAACCTTACACAATAATTCACCATCCTATATTTTATCTGATTAAACCATTTTTTCCTGTTCAAGTTTATTTTTGTAATGGAACTCAGAGAAATCATGTGTTCAGAGTGGTTTTGTGACTGTCAACGAGGACTGCGTAATTGGCGCATTATTCCAGAGCCGCTGTATGAGAAGGTTCTTACAGATAAAGTTTTCTATCCCCGCCGCCGGCTCAGTGTTTCAGTAAAGCCAGGACTATCAGATATTAATACCATTTTGATGACATGTGCACTATTCTGCCGGTTCTCGCAGTTCTTGCCTTAAGTCGAGGAATTAAATTTTTGCTCATTATCTTTATTTTTTTCCTTGATCATCAAGATTCCAAACTTCATTATGAAATTGACCCACAAGTTCCTATACTGGAGGAGATCGATGGGGCTTCATATTTGCTGAACTTATGAAAATGGGATTTAACGGGGAGGAGGCACCGTGGAAGCTGCCTTATTTCGGAATAATTGTGAGCCGTATATGTCTTTTAAAGTGAAAACTTAGGGGCTGTAGACACTGTGCAGGTATTGTTTTATGTCACAAAAGATTTCCGTGTCTCTGGTGAAATGGGAAGTACCCACAGCAAATATGTTCATTAATTGCAATACTAACATGAACATTCCTGACGTGTCACAATATACAGCAATAGGGTAATTATTATTTTTTTTTATAAAGGTTAATTTCTTCAGGCATTTTCTTTCCCCTAGTGATCAGACTGCAACATTGTAGGAAGTTATCTACAATGAGGTTGCATCAGAGGCTGTTCAGTGTCACACTGTTGGTTATACTGCTTGCCATGCTGATGGTCTATCTCACCGGAGCTCTTTGCCATATCAGCAGCTTTTGGGTGAACTAGAGTTTTTCAACACTATATATTTGCTCTGTTTTTAGTATGAATACCTTCTTGGCAAGTATATTTTTTGAATGAGTGCTTTTGGCTAATATCTATTAGTGGTCTGGGATCTCCGGTACTGTGCCATTCCATTGCATACCCCTAAAACATTTCAAAATCTATTTAATAACCACCCCCAAGGTTTATTGCAGTCCCTTTCTTCATTTTCATTCATGATCCCTCACAGACCTGTAAGTCACATTTTTTATAAACAGCAATGGATAAGTGGTGACCACTCTTTCTGGAACACTGTGGCCCCTGTATCCATTATCAGTAGCTTCCCTATTTGGTTGTATGTTCTCCTTGTGTTTGTCTGGTTTCCACAGTCTAAAATATTGGATTAATGTGCTTTCACTGAAATAAGGCCTAATCGTTCTTGTGTGTTTGTAGTAAGGACATTGGAATCTGAGCTGATTCAGTGAAAAGGCTATATGCATTTTTTTGTAAATACAGAAAAAGCAAAAAAGCCACAAAGAAACAAAATAAATAAATAAACCTGTAAGCTTTAACCACCTAAGCGTTACACTGAGGTCTAGATTTCTGTACCAAAAGTGATCCACTGTTTTTCATGAAATTTTTTTTTAAATTGTAGACC